>NC_046262.2:35276623-35529123 GCF_009819885.2 Catharus ustulatus | reverse complement strand
TTTTTACAAATAATTGATGAGGAAGAGAGGATCAGAAAGGAAAGGCAACTTGGCCTGCCTGAAGTCACTCATTTAGGTCACTCAGCTGTTGCCAGGTTATTATAGTTGTGTGTCCTTTATTAATAAAGGCAAAGAACGTCTAAGAAATACAGAACTAAAGATGTCTGACTTTATCTTATTACTTCAGAAGATGCTGGAAGTCCACAAGTAGCAGTGTCATTGCTGAGTCTATGGACATGCCACAGAGAAGGTTATTTTGGTTAAAAACACAGCACAGTCAGTATTTTAATGCAAAGAACGTGGATGCAACCTCTGGGTAGGAAGCCTCACTTGATTTTTTCTAGCATTCCTCTACAGAGCTCCTTACAGATAGTTCAAAGGCTAGTTCTGACAGTGATGGAAACATGAAGAAAGTTTTGGAAAGACTAATACGTGAAGAAGGTTTTGAAGAACCCTTGATGCTGCAGTGTATTTTATCTAAATTTATTTTGTATCTAGTTATTCTATACATTGAGGTAGTGGTTTTTTGGCCAATATATTGACAGGAACACACGTGTCTCTGTAACTTAACATTAGCTTCATATCTGTTCATCAGCTTGGCTGTATTGCACCATATGGTACTCAGCTCAATCAAAACAATAGTTACATGAACTCATGACTTGTATTCCCATATATTTTATATCCAAACCCAAGAAATCATACAAATTGTAGCTGAAAGACATACTAGGTTTATTGCCAAAGCAATGCAGAGCATTCCCTATAGGGCTTTTCCATGTGTGCTCTGCATGCTAACTCAAATTACTTGAGCAACAGATCTCCCTGTTAAGAAAACTGTTTCAGTTTAGTACAAATTTCATGGTCAAGAAGCTTTTCCCACTTTGTCTACAATTATCCCATTATTTTTAATTATATTGTTTGTGCAATACTTAGTAATGATTTGAATTTTGGAGTATATGGCCTCCAGGCATTTCAAGATGTTTGTTATGTGCCATTCTCTAATCCAGGGTAGCAAAATAAACAAGCATGCAGTATCTTTTTATGTGACTTCAATAATGCTGATGATTAATTTTACTGCTGGTCTTATCCTATGTTTTTAATTATCATTCTGCTAGTAAAGAATTCAATAAATAACCGTTCATATCCCAACGAGCTCAGAAAAATAATTTCTTTCTTTCTATGTTAGGGATCTTCAACTTTTATGAATCATATTCATTAGTTTTATTACTCTAAGTCACTCTTAATACTTTTTGGCATTTGGTTGAGGACAGCTTTAAGAGAAACCAGCTTATCTTTACTGCTGATATGGTTTCTGTGGAAATGCAGAAATTAGAATTTGTAATTTGTACAATACAAATGAATTTGTACTGGAGAATGTGCTTAAAAAGAAACTTTAAATTAAATACAAAACAATAAAAATATTCTGAAATAAAAATATTTTTTCTAATTCAAGAAAAAATGTTTTAAATGATCACTGTTATGTATGAGCAGAGAAGAATCTTGCTTCTTAAACATGCCTGATTCTTTTTGAGTTAGAGCCCTTTATTGAACAGCTGATATTCTTGATACATCCAGCAGAGGAAACAGAGGTTGGGTAGCAATCATTTTTCCTTTAGGTTTAGTCCTGGCAGCAGCGAAAAATAGTACTGCTGTCATTGCACTCTCTTTTTTTATTTCAGTGCTACGTCAGTGTACTGCTAAATCCTTGATTCTTTATATCCATCTGTACATAAATATATAGGTATGTGTGTATACTAGAATGCAATGGATAGTGTTTGTGGGCAAATGTATGTGGAGCTTGCATATATTCTTAGAAAGCAAAAAGTATTTGATAATGTGTTCTGTTTGGGAGATGCTGTATTTTATCTTGGACAGTATATTAATCAAATTTTTGTTTATTACTGCTGAAAATGGAACACTCAGTTTATCCTCACAGAAAGGTAAAAATTCTTAGATTGGTAAAATTTTGAGTGTTTGTTGATCCCAAAATGTACAAATTTTGGCACATACACTATTGTTACTATGAAAGCTATCTCAAACGTCTATCCATCCAAGTTATGCATGTGTGAGTGCAACAGGAAAAGCTGAAGAGCAATAAAAAACTTTTGTATACACGCTTTCTGTAGTCATTCTTACTGTGGTTGTTACTGTTACGCAGGCTTGGGGAAGTGTATCATTGGAATTTTCAGGTCAGTTAATGGCTACAACATAAGAAAAATTGCAGGAAGTATGTATGAGTATTCATGAATAACCATGATAGTAGCTACATCTGCCATTGCTTGTTGAAAATTAAGTATAATGTAGAATTAGTCTGGATTCAAGGGTTGGTCCTTTTATGTACACACTGTAGCAACTTTGGTCAATACATTGATGAAGGTTTGTGTAGTTAGCAGTTCCTTCCTTCTCAAAATAAAGTAATTTTCTAATAGGGAGGCTAGGGAATTCCTGAGGTGTCTCTAAACAAGTTACTCTTTCTTGATATTCTCAGTGTGTTTGGCATAAAACTGTGGATTTTTCTGTTATTCACAAGGAACTGAATCAAGTTCAGTGTACGAGCCTGTCATCCTTTCTTTAAGTTAGTAGAAGTTTCTGTTTTGTTTTTGAATAGTTGAAACATAGATTTTATTTTCCTAGAAGTTGTGGCCTCGTTTTTAAAGACCTGAAAGTGTTTGGATAAATACTGGCTCATGTAGTATCTGATGTGAAATTCTCTTTTCTTATGTTTTTTCTTATGATATTCATTGTAAGTTTCTCTCAGTTAATGTAGAACTACCTGACTTAATATCTTGGTTTTAAACCTCTGTGTTTCTCCATGTGAGTAAATAGTACCTTCCCTTCAGACCATGACCTTTTCCACATGCTACATTGGGAACAACATTCCCAGTGTGACATTGGGAAGGAAGGAAAATTCAAATTAATATCTGGCAGAAAAAAAATTTGTTTGTTTTTCCACATATAGGGCCGGGTGAGACACAGCTATAATTTCAGATGTGTTTGCTGGAGGTACAATCCCTTAGTTTTTTAGCATTAACTTTTTGAATTCCCACACTGCCTAAGACCTCATGCTATGAGAATAGGGAATGTTAAGTACTGTCAAGAATGAAACAGAAAGGATCACATATTCCAGATATTCATCATTTATGTGCTTTTAAACAGCCATGAACTAAACTATCTTTGAATTTGTAATTTTAGTGTTGTACAATCAAAAGGACTTTTACTAGAGAAACAAAAATGACCCTACTGTGCATTTCCCTAGACTTTCTCTTTACTTATTTAGACAGTCAAATAAACGAGTGGAAAAATGGCAGGAAAAAGATGAATGTATGCTGCTGGAGATTCCTAGCTGGTGACTGTTGAAAACCCACTTCAGAAAAATTTATATTGCTCTAAGAAAATACAGGCTTTCCTTAGGAACAGAATTGATATAAAACAGAATCAGATCTGAGGTACGTTTTTAAAGTAGCATTCATCAGCCTCTCCTCTGCTGATGTAAAACAAATCAGCATGCATGTCTCTGCTGTTTCTTGATGATCCTTTAGAGCACTTCTGTGTGGTTGCATGCCTCAAAACTGCATGCTGTAAATGTTTTAGAGGTTTAAGACTTTCAGTTGGTTGGTTTTCAAAGGCAAACCACTGTGGGCAAACAAGATAGATGTGCCTTTGAAGGAGATTGTATACATTAATAAGGTGGGGGTGTATTAGGTTTGAAGACAGGCAGCAAATATATAAAGTTTAAGGAAAATGCATGCAAAAACACCTACTGAAAGTAAAGACATTTGCTATTTTAAAATTTACACATTTGATTACTATGGAGAAAATGTTCCACATATGTATTTGTTTATGGTAAGATGTTTATGCTCTGCAGGTATATAATGAAAAATGAACAGTAGAGGAGATAGAAATGCTTTTAAAGAACATTTGATATATAAGCATAATGCATCTCATATTTCAGAGACATAATTTATTATTATTGTTTTCAACAACAACAGCAACAATAACAGTGATAATAATAACATTTTTTGTTATATGTATTTTCCAAAGTTTTTAGTCCATATGAAACATAGTTTTGAGTCCCTTTGTTATGGAGCAGCTCTCTAACCAAGCAGTAGAGGGCATTCTTTCTTTAGGAGATGGCACTAGTTCCCTCAAAAGACTAATATTTTATTCAAGAAGTTGGTGTCCTTGAGTGGTTTTTGTCTTTAAATACAGGCCATTCACATGTAGATACTGGACATAGGATTTAAGGGTAAATTCTTACATCAAATGTGCAATATATTGCTTAGGGTTGAGTACTGAGTTACTGAAATTGTACATTTTTCATTATTTCATAGAGTATTTCTGGAGAAATGAAAGTTTATATAACTTTCATTCAAATTCACACTGCAGCATTTTTCATAAATTCAGTTCCCTCTAAACCTGAGCTAATTCACATGGTATGATTAATCAATTACCTTAATAAAAGCATTTTTAATAGCACTTATAGCAAACTACTCATAATGCACCTAGTTATATGCACCAACCTACCTTTTGAGAGCATATTCAATTTGAGTTGCTGGGGATCTTATTAAAATTCCAACTAGCATATTGTTTTTAATGGGTTTTGACGTATTTAAGCCAACCTTGTTTGAAATTGAATTTAGTGTGGTGTCTTCCTCTTCTACTTGGAAAATGCTACCTCTTCTGGGGAAAATGAGCAGTGAGCAGAATTCAACACCTGTAAGTTCCCCATTCAGTTGTCTGGAGCCTGTCCAGCCAGAGCCCACACTGAGCAGGAGTATGGGTGCTGTGCCTACAGACCAGGTGTGTGAGGTGACCATGGATGACCCTTCTACTGCTGTTGAATGCTACTTCCCCCTTACCCAAACACTGACTATGCTTGGGGCACTTTGACAGTAGGTTTTTAAGTGTTTCTCTGCTGAGAGATTGAGGTCCTTTTCTTCTTTTCACCGAGGTGATCAAATGACTTTTTGATGTGACTACTAGGCGAAAACAGATCCATTATACTCCAGATTCCATTTCAGATGGTGGCTGGCTGAAGCTAGCATCTTCTGTGTCACTGGGCGGTGCAGAGCCACAGGTGAGGTATGAAACAGCATACACTACAAAATGTTTCTATCTATATGCACTTTAACACTATAAGAAAAACAAAAATATCTGATGCCAGATATTAAAATTACGTATTAAATTTGAGGCTGCCTATTGCAGTTAGAATCATGATGTTGCAACTGAATATGTTAAAATAAAACTCTTTCCCAGGGCATTTGCCTAGTGATTCACATCTGGTATTTTATAATTTTTCTCAAACATTGCCTGGTCATCAACAATATATAACCTCATTGTATGTTAAAAAAATAAACAATAATTGACAAATCTAAGAAGAAGCCCGAAGAGACAAACAGAATGCGATCTGATATATCACTACTCTGCTTACGACATAAAATTTCATTTGAAGTCTGGTGAGTTATTGTTTTAATTTTGTGCAAATTTTGCTTCAGAATCAAACCAACTGCTTTGTTTCTGTACAGCACTCCTGCCAGACTCTTCTTAGAGCAAAATTTTTGATCTCTATTTCAGGATTTTTCTCTAACTCTATAAAAGAAGTTTTGCAGACTTTTAATACTATTTTTGCTTTAAAGAACCCAAAACCAACTAAAACAAACACAACACATTAATATTTATTAGTAAAAAATAGCAATCAATTGTGAATCAGAAAAAAACCTTTTGTTCTCTGTAAAGGGGAGAGTCCAGAATGTAGTGGCTCTTCAGCTGCATAATAGTTCTTCTGGTACTATAAACCTCCAAATAGTTAATTAAGATAATGTCTGCAAATAAAATACCTTTACAAGTCACTGGACTACTGACTGGAATTATATATCCTGGCTAATTTGAATTTAAATAAACAGCTTTTGTCTGTATAGCTTATCATAGCTTATGGCAACAAAAGTTATTCCCAGCTCAAAACTGTCATTTTTGGAGAAGGCTCACAGATTTGAAATGAAAAAGGGCTTTCTGTGGAGAAATAGCCAGAGTAAAGCCCAACATAAAATCTTTTTTATCCTTTATATTTTTAAAAATTTTAATTTTTAAAAATTTAACCATGAAGATGGGGAATTATGTTTTAATATGGTGCAATAAAAAAAAAACCCAAATAAGAACTTCTGGTGCTTAGAAATGTGATGGGAGTGCAAAGCAAGACTGCTCAGCCAAAAGAAAGCAGGTCCACTTTGAAAACTAAAGAGCTGTCAGTTGGATCATCTGACTCATCCTCTGGAATAATAAAGAACAGAATTAATTAGCTTGGAAAAGACATTTGAGATCATCAGGTGTAACCTATGACAAAACACCACCTTTTTAACTAGACCATGGTAATGAGTGCCACATCCAGGCTTTTCTTAAACACCTGCAGGGATGGTGAGTCCACCAACTCCCTGGGCATCTCATTCCAATGCCCAGTCATCCTTTCTGTGAAGAACAGAATATGAGCTGGTAAGCTTCATCCTAAGACTTTAATCCCAAGCAAGTGGAAAAAGGCTAAGGAGCACGGAAAGTTCTTTAGACCAGTTACCGGACTGGGTGAGACACAGGTGAATTAACATAAAAGAATACAATATTTACGGGTCTTGGCCTGTTCTCATGTCTCATTGCTCCATCTTGGCAGTTTATATTTGAATGAAATAGTTTTATCGGCACTTTTCTCGGTGCTTCCATAGGTCTCTAGGAGGTTGGGCAGTAATGTAACATGATTTTTTTCTGCATAGCATTTTTTGATTTGTGCACAGGTTGGAGAAAATAACCTTAGATTAGTCCATGAAAGTCAGTGGACTGCAGCTGATTTGTTTAAAAACAGAGTTGTAGCCTGGGGCAAGAAGAATATTTAGTGCAAGTGTCCCAGGTTCTTCGTATTCTGCTTTAAACACTGGTCTTTCTCTGTTTAAATTGACTTTCTGCTTTTTTGCTTTAAAGCAGGAAGATTGAAATCTTGACTTTGGATTTACCTGCCTCATCAGTGAATTTAGTGCTTTGTAGACTCAAAGCTTTGGGTGAAAAGTATTTAACAGATTAACCAGGAGATGGAAAATTCCCTGATAAAATAGTTTCAAGTCTAATGTTAATGGTGCATGTTGTCACAGAATCATAGAATGGCTTGGGTTGGAAGGGACCTTAAGGATATCTCCTTCCAACCCAAACTGCCATAAGCAGGGAAAACTCTTTAAACTGGGTTGCTCAGAACTCCATTCAACCTGGCCTTGAACACTTTCAGGGATGGGGCATCCACAACCTTTCTGGGCAACCTGTGCCAGTGCCTCACCATCCTCACAGTAAATAAGTTTTTCTTAATATCTAATCTGATCTAATCTAATCTAATCTAATCTAATCTAATCTAATCTAATCTAATCTAATCTAATCTAATCTGCTATTTTTCAGTTTGAAGCCATTGCCCTTTGTCCAATCACTGCATGCTCTTGTAAAGAGTCCCTCTACAGATTTCTTGTAGGGTCCCTTCAAATAACAAAGGCTCCCTTCAGTTGATTGGTAATCCTTCTTGTATATCAGTAGCAGTCCTCAGAAGAAATGAGAAAGTAAAAAACCAGATTGATTTGTAGTACTTATCAAGGCTGGCTGTCTTTGAAATCAAAATGTCATGTGATCTTAAACTTTTAAAAGATATTTGCTGATGTTGGAGTAATGATTTTATCTATCCTGAATGCTAACTCAAAATAAAATGTCTAATTGTCTGGAAAAGGGCAGCATTCTCTATGATACTTGTTTACTTTTTTCAGGGAAAAAAACGGTAACAGAAAAAAATTAAACATTATGTTTCAATATTAAACATCCTAGTGCACCATAAATTTTTAATATGCCAATTAATGGAGAAATATGTCTGTTTCTGTACAAATGTAAGAGAAATGCAAAGAGTTCAGCAGACAGAATACCATTTGCAGTGAGAGGAAAGGACAGCATTATAAAGCTAAACTGCAGCTCCCAGAAAAGACATTATTACACCCAAATAATGTTTTGAAGAAACAGGAAGCTTGGTATTTTTAAAAACTTCTTAATTTTGGGAAATGCTTGAAGGATATAACAGATTTTTTAAAGCTTGTTTGAAGAAATTAGTGCTCTAGCTTGTGATACAACCTACCTCTAACATGAAGGGAATAATGTTACCAAAAAATCAGAACAGCAAATTGTGCAGCTGTAGCTATTTACTATATGTAGCTATATACTATAAATGCAAGTGTATTTTCATAGGTAAATACTTCATCGAGATGTTATTGAAGATTCCTCTTGTTGGTACCAGCAGGCCCATTTGTACAGTAGTTTTTTATCGTAAGACTTTTTTTCAAGACACAGACCCTTCTCCACTTGGCAAAGTACTACGACGTTCTACTTCTGGAAAGCTATGAATGTTAAATGGCAACATGTAGGAAAGTAGGAATTTCTAAAATTTGGCACAATTAACATGAAAATACCCTGCCTTAGCTATGTTTGAGGCTGAGTACTTCTGAAAGATTTATATATTTAATAAGTTGACCATGAAGTTTATGACAAAACTTGGTAAGATAGTTTCTGGGCAAAGGACGTGTTTGGGCTGCGTGACGATGTGTGCATATGGCATCATTCCAGGACTTTGTGCTTTCAGAGTTGGAGTACTGTAGCAGTTGGAGGTTAACACAAAGGTATCAATATGTAAGAACAGTTCTCTTTCCCACATAAACCCATAGCTCAGAGAATACATTTAGAAAAGACGGAATTCCTGGTATTAATTTATTTATATAGATGTATATTTTACTGCTGAGTTGGGAAAGATCTGTGCCATCACTGAATTCCAGTTAAAATGTAACTGTTACATTCACTGGTTTTTAGCTTACTAGGAGCATAAGATTACATATTTCCTAGTGTGAAAACATGATTGCTGTAGTTTATAACCATTTATAATGTCAGCACCTTTTGGAATTCTGAAAGTCTACTGGACTGGGCTTCATCTAGTCTTAGCTTTGAACTTTGTCTCAAGTACACATACATACTATCTTCCTTTCTCAACATCATTTCCAAACATCCCTCCACCTTTCAGGCTGTTAACATTTTAATGGCAATGGGACATTAAGAACATGAATCAGGTTAGTAGAATGATGCTAGAATATCTCCTTTCCTGAACATCCTGCATGAAATAGCCCTAAGAACAAACTGTTCCTCTTTTCCTATTAGACCATGGCTTTTTTGGCTGGCTCACTAAATTACACTGATGTTTTACAGGACCTTAAAAAATTCCTACTGTACCTGCCTGCATATATCTACCTATATATCTGCTACATAAAAGCCATAGACCTGAGAGCAAAACTTTCTGCTGTTCTTTTCTGCTCGAAGCCATCAGTGTCTGCACCTCTCCAAAAGTGATATTCATTATGTGTGAACAGCATATACTTGCATATATACTTGCACATATACTTGCATATATACTGGAAATGTACTGTACTTATGATGGGATTTCAACAGGTTCAGAGAAGAGATTTTTCTTGTTTTCATACTGTAATTTGGTTAGCTTGAAAAACAGAATTGACAGCCTAAGCTCTTGTTGTAAATATTTAGTAAAGTTTGCAAGACCTAAGCAGATTGTACTCTTCCCTTTTCTTTTGTGTGCCTGTGAGAAAAGTAGAAATAACTTTTAATTTGTTTCCTTCTCTCAGGTCCTGCTATTGAAATACAGATAGAATTAAGAACACAAGAAGAAAAATGTTTTGCTTGCAGAATTGTCAACATGGTTTAAATTGTTTGGGTGGGTAATTTCTTAACTATGTTGACACTTATAGCTGGGCAGTGGCTTGACCATGGCTGGACACCAGACAGATGGTTACCACAGTTGCTCTATCCCTCCCCTCCTCAGCGGGGCAGGGGGAGACAAAATAAAATAAAAGTATTGTGAGTCAAGATAAGGACAGGGGGAGATAATTCACCAAAATGGACTGTCTTAGGAGAAATTAATTTTAATTTATAGGTGACCAAATCAGTAGTGAGAAATAAACCCAAATGTTGAAACAGCTTTCCTCCACCCCTTCCTTCTCCTCAGGATCAACTTCCTTCCCAAATGTTCCCCCTCTTCCCTTCAGCAGCTGAGGTGAACATGGAATGGAGATTATGCCCAGTTCATCACATACTGTTTTTGCTGCTGCTGCTTCCTCTTCGTGCTCTTCCCCTGCTCCACTGTGGGTCCCCTCCACAGGATGCAGTCCTTCAGGAATAGACTGCTCCAGCATGGATCCATAATGCGACTCAGCAGTCACAGCCTCCTTCAGGCATTCACTTGCTCTTCTGTGGGGTTTTCCAGGAGCTGCAGTGGGGGGTCTCTGCATCCCCATGTACCTCCATGGCTGCAGGGACACAGCTGCCTCACCATGATCTGCATCATGGGTTGCAGGGGAATCTCTGCTGAGCAACAGAACAGAGGTGCTTGGACGACTTCCTCCCTCTCCTTCCTCACTCACCTCAGTGTCTGAAGGGCTGTTTCTTTCACATCTGCCCGGTCCTCTCTTTTGGCTCCTTTATTTTTTGCAGTACATTATTTCCCCCCTTCATACAAGGGTTGAGGCGCTGTTACCATCACTTATGGGCTCAGATATTTGAGCCAGCTGGAACTGGCTCTGTCAGACATGGAGGAAGTTTCTGGCATCTCTCACAGAAGACACCCAGCCTCCTTGCTACCAAAACCCTACCAAAACCCAGTCAGGCTGGAAGACATTCCAGCAGAAATCAGTGGTAAAGTTCCCATTACTGTTCAACTGTAAACCATAGATGCAATTCCAACATGTTACTAGTGTGATCACTGAGATACAGAACTGGAATAGAAAGAAGGGCAATCAGATGAATATTGTAATTTTCTATCTGTCTATAAATACACATGAACTGACTGCTTTCTGATTCTTTCAATTCAATTTACTTAAATACCTTAGAGTTTCCATTTTATCTAGTTTTACTCTGGTTATTAATAATTATGTAATTATTTCTTTACAATAGCTGCTGGGAGTCAAAGAGAGGAATTGATTGTCTACCACAGGTTACTAGACGAGACTTTCAACAAAGAAGTCAATGCTAACTCATTCTGAAAGTTACAATTAATATGGAGAACATTTGTTTCAATCTTTCAATAAAAATCTCTTTTTAAGCCTTGAAGCAGAAATTACCTTTCATCACAATTGTTAATTAATCCCCTGGTGGCCAGAGCAGAATCCCATGAAACTACCTGTGCATCTCTAAGGTTTATGATGTTGTGTGCTACTAGAATGGGAAGATATAGACAAGAAGTATGTCCTTCAGCAGAAGAGACAATGAGTCCTTCAGTCTACTATCCCTAATTAATCCACTGAAAAGTTATTTCACTGTTATCACTTGACATATTTCTGAGACAAATATGCTTCTTACAAATTTTACATGGACTTCTATCAAATATGGCATTGTTACTTCTACTTCTGCAAATCTTGAGACAGAAAGATGAATATAGCACTGATCATTCAAAAATACCGACACTGATGTTCTTCTTATATTTGAAAGGAAGGAGAATTAGAGTCAAATGGCATGCCAAACTTAGATAATTATGGTACAATTTTTATATGGTGGAAGTGATAATTATTGCTGCTACTACTGTTATTTTATTAAATCAAAAGAAAGAGAAAAACACATTAGCTGGATGTTTTGACATAATTCCCCAGATTTGATTACTATTTTTAAATAAAAGGAGAAAGGTCACTTCAGTAAACAATTCTGGGAATTAAGGCCCTTGTTCAAATAACTTAAAAAAATGTGCTCAACATAACATACATATTCAATGAACTTGGATAAATGTTAGTATTTGTGACATCTGAGTTTTACAAAGGGTTTGAGACAGTATTGGTACTCATGTATTAAAGTAAATGGAAGGAAATGAGATAACCTTTTGTCAGAGCTTAGTGCAGGTAGGGGATAAAAGGGTAGCACCAGCCAGATAATTTTTCTTTCTTTGGTGACTACTGTTTTCTATGATACTAGCAAGAAGGACAAATCTCCAAGTGTTAAAATCTGTTATGTCAGTTAAATCAGAATAATTTCTAAACAGCTATCATTTACAGAAACAGCACCTTTTCTATACACAGTATTTTCACGATTACAAGCCACACTGACTATAAGCCACATCTCCGGGTGTCGGCAACATTTCGTTCTTTGTCCATATATAAGCCGCACCTGACAATAAGCCACTCTGTTGTTCACAGTGAGGACCCGCGTGCAACAAAGTTGCCAAATAGTAACAGAATCGCGGGATTGCGGGGTTTACTGGCTCAGCTCAGGCCGTGCGGGCTTGGCCCACACAGGGCTGCCGACAGCGCCGGGTGGCTGGTGGCCGCTGGGCTTGCTCACCCCAACCCGGCGCTGCTCCATGGTGGCAGGGGGGGCACGGAGCCTGCCGGCATCCATGGCGGCAGAAGCAGGAGGGGAAGGAGCCCCCCCGCGTGGCGGCAGCAGGCAGGGGCGGAGCCTTCCTGCTCCTGTGGTGGCGGTGGCAGGTGGGGGATGGCAGCACAGAGCCCCTGCCTCCCCCCCGAGCCGCTGGGATGGCAACATGGAGCCCCCGCCTCTTCCCATCCCCGCGCTGCCGGCACAGAACTCTCGCCTCCATCCACCATGCAACAGAGTAACCAATTCGTAACAATCACGCAATCCCAGGTTTTACTGGCAGGTGCTCAGCTCGGCGCCTCGGCTGCACTCCCGGGGTTGGAAATTTCAGATAATTTTTCACATATTAGCCGCTCCTGAGTGTAAGCCGCATTTCTGGGGTGGGAGCAAAATTTTAGTCAAAATGATGCAGCTTATAATCGTAAAATTACTGTGAACAAAAATACTTTTCATGAATATTAAAGAAATAAATTAAGATATGAAATGAGGCATTAGCTTTGGCATTCTGAGGACACTTAAAAGCCCAAGGCAGTTTATGTTTAATTGGCTCTCCAAGGTAGAAAACAATTCTATATAGACAGATCCCTTAGCCTCTTATCCTTCATCCCTACCTTGGACTTATCCATCTGAAGGAGAGATAGAGGAGAAGTACAGTCTAGCTGGAAAATTGGATAGGTCATTTTCCCACCAAACAAATAATTCCTGGGTATCTTGAGAATTTGCTATAAAAATCAATAGTTTATTCTTTCTTCTATACTCTCTCCTATTTGAAGCAAATACTACTAATTCTGTAAATGGTCCTCAGAAAAACAGTTGCTGAGATTAGTGCAAAGTTGAGCAGCTTCAAAGAAGTTTTACCCTCATAAAATGATCAGTTTGACTTAGTTTGCTTTTAGTTAGATTACAGTAAATTCACGAATACAAGCCGCACTGAGTATAAGCCGCATCTCTGGGTGTTGGCAAATATTTCGTTTTCTGTCCATAAATAAGCTGCACCTGAATATAAGCCGCTCTGTCGTTCGCAGCGAGGACCCGCGTGCAACAAAGTTGCCACATAGTAACAGAACGGCGGCAGGGCGGAGTTTACTGGCTCAGCTAAGGCTGTGCAGGCTCGGCCCACTAGGGGCTGCTGACGGGGCCAGGTAGCCCAGCCCGGCGCTGCTGCTCGGCGGGGCCACTGGGGGCCAGCCGCCGCTGCCACTGGGCTCGGTCACCCCGGGTCGGCGCTGCCCTGTGGTGGCAGGCAGGGACGGAGCCCCCCGCTGCCTCCCAGAGCCGCGGCAGGGGCAGCCTGGGTCCCCCACCGCCTCTCCGAGCCGCGGCAATGGCGGCCCGGGTCCCCCCTCTCCTCCCAGAGCCGCGGCAGTGGCGGCCCAGGTCCCCTGCCGCCTCCCAGAGCCGCGGTAGGGGTGGCCCGGGTCCCCCCTCTCCTCCCCGAGCCGCGGCAATGGCGGCGCGGGGCCTTCCCGTCTCTTCCCTGGGCTGTGGCAGAGGAGGGAAGGAAAAACTCTCCCTCCTCTCTCCCCGCCCCCCGGTGCTGCCTGCAGGCAGCCAGGCTCCAACTGCGGCGCTACAGAGTAGCAATTTGTAACAATTGCGAAATGCTGACTTTGCAGCTGCTCGGCTCAGCACTCTGGCTGGCACTTCTGAGGTTGTAAATGTCAGAAAATTATTCACATATTAGCCGCTCCTGATTATTAGCCGCATTTCCGGTTTAGGAGCAAAATCTTAGTCAAATTGGTGCGGCTTGTATTCGTGAAATTACTGTACAAACAGTTACCATAGGAAGCTTCTGGACTGTGAGCAGTGAGAGGCATGAGGGTGCCTGCAAGCTGTCTTCCAAGTACCTTTCTCTGACTCTGCTTGTAGAAGCTTTGGGCTGTAAAACAAAATCCCATTTTTCTGCCTGTAATAACACAGTTCAAATATCTCTTCTCCTCAACAATTTCACATGTTCTGAATAAATATGAGCTCTTTAAGAAGTGACTATTGTAATGTACAATTAGATTAGCTATGTACTGCCAAAGAAAAGGATCCCAAAGGAATTTCTTACCAGGATCTATAATCTCTACAAGTATAAAGGAGATAGTTTCTAGCACTCTCTTCATAGTGTCATGCACATATAAGCCAATAAACATGGGAAGATAGAATAATGCTACAAAGGAAATCACCATGTATAACTAAATTTTGAGACACATTGGGAAGATACAATACCAAGTAATAGTTTAATTTCAAAACCAGGAAATCTGGCTGTCATGAAGCACTATAACACTTTGAACCCAGTTGAAAATGAACATTTGTTTAGTCCTATATTCTCTTCTCCATTGCTCTATAGAAATGCAATACTTGTGGATTAGACAATTTTTAGGGCGGAAGACAAAATGTACATAGGTAAGAAGGAGGAAATCTTGCCCATAGTAGTTTGGGTGGAGAACATGTTCATGACTATTGGAGATACAATCATTAATCTTTTATTAAAAAACAACAACAAAAAGATAATCATTGATGAGAAAGCACTACCATTTTGTCTTAGTGAGCTATTTCACTTCCAGGTGATAGAACAAAACTGCCCCTCATTCAGGGGAGAAAAGAAATGTAATGTAAAATGCAATTTTACCTTCTTAGAGTAAAAGGGGTATCTACGCAGAAGCACAAATACTATCATATTCAGGGGGTCATGATAAAAGTATATGTGTTTATTCTCTTTATGCTTCTTAATTCAAAGATTTATTAGCTCTGACATCCTCATGGGCTGATTAGTCTATTCCTCCCATACATATTGCTCTTAGTGGTTGTTTATTCTACAACAGTGCAATTTGCCACCAAGATTCTTTTTAAGCTCAGTGTTGGCTCCACATGCTACTGTAATTATTGCCATTTTTTAAAAATTAAATTTTCATGCATTTTACAGTTTCCTCCAGGCTGTAAATACTTCTTACAAAAAACGTTCCTACTAAAGTGAATGGAATTGCACACTAAGTAAATAGACTGAACTCAGCATTCAGAAAACCTATGGAGGTATATATTTAACTGTCTTGCATGTTAACCTTATGATTGCAACTGTCTTGTGACTATGAAGTCACTGTTTATATGCAGTTAACAGATGAGAAGGGAACAACTTCTAATGTGATCTTCTGGTCTATTTTTATTATGCACACTAGGAGTGAGGGTTTAGAGGATCCTAAGTACTGTTTTACTCCTTCATAATTGCATTAACCTCTCTTTTCTTACTTCCACAAAAAAAAAAATTAGGGCAATTTTATCCCACCAGAGGTTTGTACTGACTTACTAATTAAACTTTGCTTCCTTATCCTCTATTTTTATTATTCTCTATTTTCAATAACCAATGTGTTTGAATTTGTGGCTTAGATTGGGAGATGTTGTGTCATAAGAAGGTTCTGGATTGTCTCCCCTCTTTCTTGAAGCAAATAAACATCCAGAGAGATAATCCAGAGAACTCACACAAAAGCATAGATCAATATTGCTAACAAAATGTATTCTATCCATCAGAAAATATCACTCACTGTACATCAGTTCGCAGCTACAAATTCCCCTCAGGATAGTGGCCTAAACAAAGTTTTATATTTTTAAAGAGTATTGGGATACTTACATCATTAATCTTTTAAAACAAACAATAAAATAGATTGCTTATCAGGACCTTAATGGTGTCTTTTAACTTTTTGTTTGTTTGGTTGGTTGGGTTTTTTTGTTTAGTTTTGTTTTGCTTTGCTTTGGTTTTTTTCTGCAATTGGTTTGGCAAAAGCATATTCAAATTGTATTTCCTGAAAACAAAAGGAGCAGATAATGTTGATAATGTGTATTAGATTGTAGTTGTTGAAAAAGATGATTCTTGGTTTTGGAAAGATGGGCTTCATATAAGGAAAGCAGAATGTGATCTTTTTAGCTGTATTAGTGGTCTCTGCTTAACAATGTTTGAAATTAATATAATTGATTTAATAAGCACATGGCTCATACTTCAGCAAAAAGCATACAGTCAATAGACACTGAATTACTGTAAAGATCTTAAAAATATTCTAAATACATGCTCTTAAAATAATTTTCATACATTCATATTTGTTTCTTGATATTTTTTGTGATAAGCTTTATGACAGTCCCAGTTCTACAGCTCGCGTTTTTCTGTTTCTGCCACTGTGCTGCATAACACTAAAGCAAACCTTTTATTTCAGCTCTCAGAGGATGTCTTTTTGATACCAAATCTGTTGTATATTCTGATACTAGTGTTCTCTGTCTTCTAAAAGACAGAAATAAATAAAATACTTTTTTGTATTCTAAAATATCTTTCTTTTTGCTCGGGGGCAATTTACATTAAAAGTGATAAAGTTTTCTTTGCCTGTTTGACTGTTTTTAATCTTTCATTTTTTGTAATTATATACTTGCCCAGGAGGAGAAGCTTGAACAGAACATTTTATGACCTACCGCAGTTCTTAGACACTTTTCTGCTCAGCAGCTCTTATCCTTAACACAACTTCATGCATCCAACAGCAGTATTTACTACACAGTGCAAAGACCCACATTTATTCTACTCTTTCTTTATGAGTATAGGACAGTTCTTAGTTAAAAGAAAACCTCATTTCCAGAACTGCATAGGGAAGCTTCTACAACAGCTGTCTGCACTGTATTTGTACTGCGAGTAAGAAGGGGATTTTGAATAAATATCGTAATTAGGAACATAATAGCACATTTTGATTAATTTAATAAATAAGACCAACATGAATCTTTTCTTAGTGGTGACACTAACGATCATTAATGGCCAAACCTCTAATCTTTACAGTATGGATTCTTAGTTGAAAAGCCAAAGTAATGAATACAAGACTTACTATTATCGAAGCAGAAAATAAGCCAAAGTCTCTGGCATTAATCTCATTGGTTTAAGATAATCCACAAAAACATAAACAACAAATAACAGAAAATACTCCAACACTGTAGTTTTCATTGGTTTCCATGCAAAAGTAAAACATTTTTGTTATTAATATTGATGCTGTTTCTTACCTCATTGCCGTTTTCAGTAAATTGTTCTTATCTCAAGCCATATTCACCATTTGTGCCTCTAACTCTCAACTCCATCTTGCCTTAGTGGGAAGAGAGAGGAAAAAGGGGAGAGAGAGAAGAGCTTCGGAACTGTATTATGGAGTACTGTTCCTGAACCATGACATTGTTGCCTAATGTGGGGCTCCAACCCACAAACCTGGAATTAACAGTCTTGTGATCTACTGACTGAGCAAGCAAAAGCATGGGATGGTATAGAAAAACCATCTGGGTCCTGGCCAAAACTAGGACAAGTGTATGGAATCAGCAATCATAATTCAGACTTAAATGAAAGACTGTGTTCTGAGTTCTATGCTCTTCTGCCATAATCTGTTTTCTTGTCCAAACTAACATTACCTACACATAAATTCTTCTCACTTGCACCTTCAGATCACTCTCAGTTTTGTAATTCTACTGTTACATTTATGCGTGATTAAAAGAACATTTTTTTTCTTTCAAAGAAAAAATAAATATACATTAGAGGTAATATCCATAAATATCCATTTAAAGCATGGAGATGTTGATGATGGAATGCTCTTAACTGTTCTTTATTAATCACATAGAATACTTTTACTTGCATTTAGAACTTTCATAGTATCACAGAATTAAAGAATGGCCTGTGTCAGAAGGAGCCCTAAAGATCATCATGTTCCAATCCCCCTGATGTGGGCAGGATAAAGAATTTGATAAACCTTTATTTCTTTATCTGTGTGGCTACGTAACATTCAGTAAACTGTCTGCACAGGTCCAATGAATTTTTTGAGTATGTATGAATTTCAAATGTCAAGATAAGAACTGTATTCAACGTAATAACAAGATTTTTTTTTAGGAATGTAACTGCAGGTAGCTGTGTTACTTGTCTGTGGAATCAGAGGACCTGTTGAAAAATTGTAATATGGTACTCTGTTAATTAATTTCTACCTTAAAAATTACTTTTAGCTGTTCTATGATGAGTAGTTGCGTATTCTGGTCAACTTGCAAAATGAGTTGTTCTTACATTACTTTTCGATTCTCAAATAGTAACCACTATATAATTCAGTACAATATATTTCACAATTATTACCACAGAGCCAATATTCTCTTCATCTTATTTTCTATAATTTGAAATCTCCGGTTCACTCTTATTTCCTTTTTACCTGTATTCAAACTAATAGTTGTAAGAATGTTCCTTTATGAACTTCCTCTAAACATCTCCAAATGTGAGAAAAATAAATATACCATATGCAGTTGATCAATAGTAATCTATAAAGCAGAAGTTTTATGTATTGTTTACTCTAATTTTCTCATAGTTAATTTGAAAATGCCTTGTGCTCACTGCAGCCTGAAACTTTGACTTTGACCCATGTACATGGGAAGCAAACGGTGTTAATAATTTAAGTCAAGTATCTTAACCCCTTATCCCCCACTTTGACAGCAATTACCATCCCTTGGAAATGATACTTTTGGCCTAGTTTAAATACTACTTGTATATGGCAGTATAATAGGAATAAATTTCCTCCGATTAACTTCCAAGTGAAGGGTAAGTGGATAGGAGATTTGGTAATAGCTCAAACTGAGCCCATCTATCAGAATTACTTCTTTGGCCTGGGACTAGCTTCACACAAGTAGCCTGTACTGACGCAGTGCAAATGGCATAACATACCCTGTCATTTAGCAGATGGATCATTTGTACAGTTGGGGATGTATTCACATGGCACATGCACTTTGCCTAAATTATCAGCATACATGGTGTAAGAAAGATGCAGTAGCACGGAAGGTTAACTTCTATCATAACCTGTCTTAGAACACAGTTGTGTTGAAATCTGATGAGCAACCTGGGAACTTGGTTTCCACGGACATAGTGCTGATGGGAAATGAATCTAGATCCTGGCTTCTCACATTAATTTCATGCTTATTTAGTACAGTTGTAGTTTGGGGTGGACTAAACCAGCAGTTCTGTTGTCCACTTTCAGTCTGTACTTGCCCACACAGAAAGGCATTCAATCATTCATTGTTTGGAATACCTCCAAGTACATTTGGTACTGATTCAATATAGCTTTTTACCTTTGAATTAGTAGCTAGCCTTGGCTCAAAAATGCACGCTCTGGTATCTTACTCAGTTTTGCAAGGAGGAACAGAACAGATAATTATTGTAATAGAAGAATTATGCACTATTCACAACTAAAACATGGTTAATGCACTTGGTCTTCGAAAACCTCAACAGATACACATTTCAAGCCTTTAGGAGCCATCTCCTAACCAAGCATGGCTTTTTTCTATTCCTTTGCCCTCAAAAAAACAGCAGTGGCAATTTAATTTTCCTACACCTACTATTCCACAAAAGAAATAGAGCATGTTACAAAGTTTCATCTTGAAATTTGTGGCTAGGAATGAAATAACCAAATAAAAGTAATCCCTTGGAGAATTATTTCCTTAATAGTATGTGGTAGTACATTGGGCAAACCAGAAGTCCAAAAGGGACAGTGAGTACATTGCCTCCATTTTCATGCTCACTGTTGTGGGTTGGCGAAGTTTAGAAATTTTTCCCATTATTATGTTAAGCTAGCCGGGATGGCTCTCCTATTAGCCGTTAAGAGCTGGAGACAAAGGACTAGCTGAAGCAACCTGATGGCTCCATTAGGGAAAGGTGGAGTCCTGCTTTTGTTTTCGACAAGTAAGAGGACACTGAGGGTAAGAGAACTCTTACAGCTCGATGGCCGAACTCGAGGAGAGAGGTTCCTTTTCTCCTGTTGGAATCAGGCTTCTTGGATCTGGACTGCTAAAGCTTCCTGCTTCCTCTGAACAACTGGGACGCCCACGGTGAGCAGAGTTCCTTCCTCACCCTTTCTTCCACCTGGGGCGGGGAGGCCACCTGGCCCCCTCCCCTGCCCCTGCAGCAGCCGCGACTGAGAAGCTGCCTGCCCTGCTCCATCGGAGAGCCATCGGTGACTGAAAAAGGGACTGGGACTGAATTCCGTTCTGTTCTATCACTGTTTTTTTTTCTTTCATATAGCTGATGCTGTTTTTGTTTGTCTTATAAATATATCAGTAAAGAACTGTTATTCCCAACCTATACCTTTTTTGTGCCTGAGAGTTCCTGAATTTCCTTTTCCTGGTAATACTGTCCCTTTAAACCGGGACAGATCTTGGCGCCCAACGTGGGACACGAGGTTAAGGAATAACAGTTCTTCAGTTGCCTGAGATTGGTTTTTTTTGTGTGCTAGCAACATGTGTTCCAGTTTAATCTGGTTTGGGCTGCACGTGTTCATACATGTATATCTCCCATTTGCAAACCCTTACATAAGCATGGACCCTGTAACTAAGGCTACTGTGACTGTTATCGAACTTGCTTTATGAGTTGATAAGGTGAGGAATTCATGGATTTTTAATTTCCTTTGGACAGCGGGTACATGGATTCAGGGATACCACACACTAAATGCATGTTTTTGGGATTACTTTAATAATGGCACCTACTGTGAGGGAATAACACCAGGGGAAATTTTCTCCCAACCCCTCACCCAAATTTTTGGGTCTACCCCAACAGTTTTTGAAGGGTTCAGATTTCCTCTGAATGCTAATGATATCGTACAGTGGTTGGTGTTACTGATAGGCTTGTCCTATTTAACATTAAGAGATAACGGGGGATTGAGCTGGATAACAACTCTGATACCTACTCCAGGAAATAGGGATGCTGCCACAGAGCCTGACCCTGCCCCAAAGACTAGGGATACTGCCACAGAGCCTGACCCTGCCCCAGAGACTGGGGATGCTGCCACAGAGCCTGACCCTGCCCCAAAGACTAGGGATGCTGCCCCAGAGCCTGACCCTGCCCCACAGCCCATCTCAGAAAGAAACCACCTGGAGTGGGTGGGGCTTCTAGTGAAGCAGATGAGTGAGATGGGCCAGATGATGAAGGAGTACCTCTCCCCAGCTGGTGAGAAGCCCTGCCATAAAGGGGGAGAATCCAGTGATGTTGTAGTGGAACCCATAGGTGTTACATCTGCCCAGGGTCCAGCTGAATTGCAAGGGCACTCACAGCCAGCAGCAGTCGCCCCTGTAGAAACTAGGAAGTCTAAAATGAAAGCAAGGCACCTAGACAAAGAGGACCAGAGAGGAGGGCCCTCACAACCAGCAGGGGAGCCAGAGGTTGAAATCATCACTGAGTCCCTGTCTTATGAAAATCTCCGCAATCTGCGGAAAGATATTGCACGACGGGGCCGGGAGGCTTCGACAACTTGGTTACTTCGGGTCTGGGACCTTATGGGTACAGGTGTGCACTTGGATGGTACAGAGGCAAGAAATTTGGGATCCTTGTCCCAGGACTCAGGTGTGGACCAAATATTCGTAAGGGAGCCAGGCCCACTTCCCCTCTGGGAGCGGCTTTTAATGAGTGTAAGAGAGAGGTTTGTCAACAAAGAAAGAATGCAGGAGTACCATAATAGAATGCATTGGAAAACCGTTGAGGAAGGGATTCAACAGCTGAGAGAGGTGGCGGTACTGGAGGTACTCTTTGGGAGGGATGGACAGCATGACAATGACCCTGACAAGGTCAGGTGCACAAGTCACATGCTGTGGAACCTGGCAAACCGAGGGTGGACCATCTCAATACACCACCTTCATTGCAATGATTAATGCTGATGAGCACCGAGAAACAGTGAGCTCTGTTGCTAACAAGCTTAGGGATTTTCACAGTATGATGAATGGCGCAGTGCAGGCCCAGGTTTCTTCCGTGGTCCAAGAGATGAGGGGGATGAGGGAGGAGATGAAGGAGGTGAGGGGGATGAGAGGTGACATAAGTGAGATGAGGGAGGAGATCAGGAAGATCAAGGCAGCACCAGTGCGAGCCTCATACCCCAAGGTTACAGCCCAACGCTCCCCAGCTAGTGGAAGAGGGTACACCCCACGAGCTGACCTATGGTTTTTCCTGCGTGACCATGGGGAAGACATGGGAAAATGGGATGGGAAACCCACTTCTGTCTTGGCAGCACGGGTGTGTCAACTCAGGGAGGGAAATGCTAACCGAGGGAGCTACACTAAAGTGAAGGTAGCCTCAACCTCCCATGACCAAGGTGCTGGGCATTACAGAAGGGAGGATGATCTGTCAGACCCACTTGAAGGAACCTCCACTGTGTATGTTCAGGAAAGGAATAATAGCCAGGGCTAGAGGGGCCCTGCCTCTAGCCAGGGAGAGGTACGGGATAACAGAGTCTATTGGATGGTGTGGGTCCGATGGCCTGGCACATCAGAACCACAAGAATACAGGGTATTAGTTGATATTGGTTCACAATGCACCCTAATACCATCAGAACATGTGGGGGAAGAGCGTGTTTCCATTGTTGGGGTGATGGGGGGATCACAGGAATTGTCTTTGCTGGAAGCTGAGGTGAACCTGACAGGAGAGGGGTGGCAGAAACATCCGATTGTATCTGACCCGGAGGCACCGCCCATTCTAGGCATAGATTTTCTCAGGAGTGGCTACTACAAAGACCCAAAGGGATACAGATGGGCTTTTGGAATAGCTGCTGTAGTGGCAGAGTGCATTAAGCAGTTGAACACCTTGCCTGGACTGTCAGAAAACCCATCTGCAGTGGGACTCCTGAAGGTAGAAGAGCAACAAGTGCCAATTGCCACCTCAACAGTGCACCACCGGCAGTACCGGACGAATCGAGATGCTGTGATCCCCATCCACAAGATGATCCATGAGCAAGAGAGCCAAGGGGTGGTCAGCAAAACCCACTCACCCTTCAACAACCCCATCTGGCCCGTGTGCAAGTCTGATGGAGAATGGAGATTGACTGTGGACTATCGTGCGTTGAACGAAGTGACTCCACCGCTGAGCGCTGCCGTGCCGGACATGCTGGAGCTCCAGTACGAGCTGGAGTCCAAGGCAGCAAGGTGGTATGCCACCATTGACATTGCCAATGCATTTTTCTCCATTCCCCTGGCAGCAGAGTGCAGGCCTCAGTTTGCCTTTACATGGAGGGGCGTGCAGTACACGTGGAATCGTCTGCCCCAAGGGTGGAAACACAGCCCCACCATCTGTCATGGATTGATCCAGGCTGCACTGGAAAAGGGTGAGGCTCCAGAACACCTGCAATACATAGATGACATCATTGTGTGGGGGAACACAGCAGTGGAGGTATTTGAGAAAGGAGAAAAGATCATACAGATTCTGCTGAGAGCCGGCTTTGCCATTAAAAAGAGCAAAGTCAAAGGACCTGCCCGAGAGATCCAGTTCCTGGGAGTAAAGTGGCAAGATGGACGGCGCCAGATCCCCACTGAAGTCATCAATAAGATCACCGCAATGTCTCCACCAACCAGCAAGAAGGAAACATAAGCTTTCCTAGGTGCCATAGGCTTTTGGAGAATGCACATTCCTGAGTACAGCCAGATTGTGAACCCTCTCTACCTGGTCACCCGTAAGAAGAACGATTTCCACTGGGGTGCTGAGCAGCAGCAAGCCTTTGCCCAGATCAAGCAGGAGATCGCTCATGCAGTGGCCCTTGGCCCAGTCAGGACGGGACCAGAGGTAAAGAATGTGCTTTATTCTGCAGCCGGGAACCATGGCTTGTCCTGGAGCCTTTGGCAGAAGGTGCCTGGGGAGACTCGAGGCCGACCTCTGGGATTCTGGAGCCGGAGCTACAGAGGGTCTGAAGCCAACTACACTCCCACAGAGAAGGAGATCTTGGCTGCCTATGAAGGAGTCCAAGCTGCCTCAGAGGTGATTGGGACGGAAGCACAACTCCTCCTGGCACCCCGACTACCAGTGCTGGGGTGGATGTTCAAAGGAAAGGTTCCCTCTACCCACCACGCCACCGACGCCACATGGAGCAAGTGGATTGCCCTCATCACGCAACGCGCCCGCATTGGAAACCCAAATCGCCCTGGGATTTTGGAGATAATTATGAACTGGCCAGAAGGTGAAAATTTTGGTCTCGCCGATGACGAAGAGCAAGAACAAGTGAGCCGCGCTGAGGAAGCCCCACCGTATAACCAACTGCCAGCAGATGAAACATGCTACGCTCTTTTCACCGATGGCTCCTGCTGCATCGTGGGGATGAACCGGAAGTGGAAAGCAGCCGTATGGAGCCCCACACGACAGGTTGCACAAGCTACTGAAGGAGAAGGTGGATCAAGTCAATTTGCTGAACTCAAAGCTGTTCAGCTGGCCCTGGACATTGCTGAAAGAGAGAAGTGGCCAAAGCTCTACCTTTATACTGATTCATGGATGGTAGCCAATGCTCTGTGGGGTTGGCTGGAAAGGTGGAAAAAGGCAAACTGGTAACGTAGGGGAAAACCAATCTGGGCTGCCAACGAGTGGAAAGACATTGCCACCCGGGTAGAGAAGCTACCTGTGAAAGTTCGTCACGTGGATGCCCATGTCCTCAAGAGTCGGGCTAATGAGGAACACCAACACAACGAGCAGGTTGATCAGGCCTCAAAGACGGAGGTGTCACAAATAGATCTGGATTGGCAACACAAGGGAGAATTGTTCCTGGCTCGATGGGCCCATGACGCCTCAGGTCATCAGGGCAGAGATGCCACGTATAAGTGGGCATGAGACCGAGGGGTGGATCTAACCATGGACAGTATCTCTCAAGTCATCCATGACTGTGATACGTGCGCTGCCATTAAACAGGCCAAGCGAGTGAAGCCCCTCTGGTATGGTGGGCGTTGGTCCAAATATAAGTACAGGGAGGGCTGGCAGATTGACTACATCACACTGCCTCAGACCCGCCAAGGCAAGCGCTATGTGCTGACCATGGTGGAAGCCACCACCGGATGGTTGGAGACCTACCCTGTGCCTCATGCCACTGCTCAGAACACCATCCTGGGCCTTGAGAAACAGGTCCTTTGGAGGCATGGCACCCCTGAGAGAATTGAGTCAAACAACGGGACTCATTTCAAGAACAGCCTCATAAACAGCTGGGCTAGGGAACACGGCATTGAGTGGGTGTACCACATCCCCTACCATGCACCAGCGGCTGAGAAGGTCGAACGGTGCAATGGCCTGCTTAAAACCACCTTGAAGGCACTTGGTGGGGGGACTTTCAAGGACTGGGAAAGTAATCTACCAAAGGCCACATGGTTAGTGAATACGCGAGGTTCCACTAACTGAGCAGGCCCTGCCCAATCTGAGCTCTTGGGAACACCAGATGGGGATAAGATTCCAGTGGTACACATGAGAGGTATGCTAGGGAAAACTGTTTAGGTGAACTCTGCCTCCAGCAAAGACAATCCTGTCCGTGGGGTGGTTTTTGCTCAAGGACCAGGTTGTACCTGGTGGGTGATGCAAAAGGGTGGAGAAACCCGATGCATACCCCAAGGAGACCTTGTTCTAGAGTGAACTACCTATGATACTGTGTCTGTAACTGCATGTATGTATGTAATTTAAAAGTTCTAATTTAATGTAGTATGTTAGCATAGAAAAAATTTGGGGTGGATAATGTTGTGGGTTGGCGAAGTTTAGAAATTTTTCCCATTATTATGTTAAACTAGCCGGGATGGCTCTCCTATTAGCCGCTAAGAGCTGGAGACAAAGGACTAGCTGAAGCAACCTGATGGCTCCATTAGGGAAAGGTGGAGTCCTGCTTTTGTTTTCGACAAGTAAGAGGACACTGAGGGTAAGAGAACTCTTACAGCTCGATGGCCGAACTCGAGGAGAGAGGTTCCTTTTCTCCTGTTGGAATCAGGCTTCTTGGATCTGGACTGCTAAAGCTTCCTGCTTCCTCTGAACAACTGGGACGCCCACGGTGAGCAGAGTTCCTTCCTCACCCTTTCTTCCACCTGGGGCGGGGAGGCCACCTGGCCCCCTCCCCTGCCACTGCAGCAGCCGCGACTGAGAAGCCGCCTGCCCTGCTCCATCGGAGAGCCATCGGTGACTGAAAAAGGGACTGGGACTGAATTCCATTCTGTTCTGTCACTGTTTTTTTTTTCTTTCATATAGCTGATGCTGTTTTTGTTTGTCTTATAAATATATCAGTAAAGAACTGTTATTCCCAACCTATACCTTTTTTGTGCCTGAGAGTTCCTGAATTTCCTTTTCCTGGTAATACTGTCCCTTTAAACCGGGACACTCACTTTCACTCGAGAAAGATAGGAGGCATTGACAGCATAGAGGTTTTATGCATTGTTGATAGACAATCTTCATGCGAAGAATCTTCTGATATTTGAAATGGTTTCTTTTTGTCTGTCTTTATAGGGTGACTAGCAACCAGTCACAAGTAGTGTTCCTCAGGGCTTAGTAGTGGGGCCAGCTCTATATAATATCTTTAACAATGATCTGGGTGACGGGTTGACTGAGTGCCCACTCAGCCATTTGCAGATGACACCAAGTGGGGTGTGAGATTTGACCTGCTGAGGGCAGGAAGGCTCTGCAGAAGGATCTGGATGGATTACATCAATGGGTCAAGGCCAGTGGTATGAGGTTGAAAAGGCAAAGTGCCAGCGTCTCTGTCCTTTCCTTGGATCACCAGAATGCCATGCAACAGTGCTACAGGCTGGGGGCAGAGTGTCTGGAAAGCTACCCAGCAGGAAATGACCAGAGGCTGACACTGTGCCCAGGTAACAAAGAATGCCCACATCTGCAACACTGTGGCCAGCAGGACTAGCACAGGGAGCAAAGGGTAGCCCCTGTACTCTGAGGCTCACCTCAAACACAGAGTCTCACCAAATTCTGTATCCAGTTGGGCCCCTCGCTCACTGCAGGACAGACACTGAGGGGCTGGAGAGCATCCAGAGAAGGTAAAGAGTCTGAGGTCCCTCTGAGTGGCTGAGGGAGCTGGGGTTGTTTAATCTGGAGAAAAGCCTTGTTGATGTGGCATTTAGGGACACGGTTTAGTGGTGAACACTGGGGCTGGATTAATGGGTGCACTTGATGATGTTGGAGGTCTTTTGAAATGAAATAATTCTATGATGCTGGGACCAGGATCCATGTTTCACCGAAGCCTGAAAAACCATGGAAATACTAACTGCAGGAATTAAAGACACTTGATACCAAAGACTGGATAACAAGTGATTCTTGATGTTACAGAAAAAGGCAGTAGCTTTCATACGTGTACATGGAAATCATTGACACTCTGATAGTAAAATGACTTGAGTGCCGATGCAAATGACTGTCAGCCTCCTGCTGCTACACACAGCTTTGTTCTTTTTTGTTTCTTTTCATGGCTGTCTGGAGAACTATTCTTTCAGTAATTTGTGAAATCACCTTTTTAATTTCAAATTTTTAAATAATATCCTCTTACAAGAACTGAGAGCTGTGAACTTCTTTTGTCCTGTTATTAAAATGATTATGTTACATTTTCATCCCATGGACAGAAAGTATTTATTCCTATTGTGGTATTATAAAAAGTCTTGAAAAGGCAATCTCAGTCTTGTTTAACATGAAAATTACTGTTAATACATTACTGAAATGTTTATCATAAAAAACCACTTTGATAGAAATGCTAGACTGCTGGATAGCTGTATCATGACAGCTCTTTTATTTCCTTGCTAAACTGTAAAGATGAGTTACAGAGTTCAGTTCTGAGTTGTTTTGGGATGTGTAATCACTGTTTTTTCTTCTCCCTTATACGGAACAGAACAATCTGAACTGTATGCCTTGAGAATAAATAAAATGGATACGAACCACAGAAACTATGGAATGTCACAAAAACCAGTATTAATAGATAGCACATAGTATGTATGAGGATGTAAGGTTTTACTAGGATAGTTTGTATATCAAGCAAATTACTTTTCCCTGGATGACCACAGTGAAAACGGGAGGAGTTTTAGAACATGAAGTGCAAGACATTTTTCATCATTTCTAGAGTGACAGGGACTTCTAGGACATAGTAAAATCACACAGCAACCATATATTTATACATGCTTGAATAATGGCTGAAGTTTAAAAATGAACTTTGACATGTGAACAGACCATACTTCCAAACCATACTCTGTGACGTATGACATTATTTGTATTTGTATTTTCAAAACAACAGACATACAAAACAGAACTCTCAATTCACAGCCTAAATCCATTCAGTGTGACAAGATGTATTGCAAATGTGCTTATGAACAAGTCAAAGTCCTGTTTTGCTCAGCAAGTCTATTTTTCAATAATTTGATTCTACGAATGAGATATCGAGCAAATTCACATTTTGGGACACATACATGATTCCCACAGATTTCATAAGGAGGTAAGTTACACACATCAAAGGAAGAACACACCTTAGGAAGAACCCCCAGATGACTATGAACTGATTTCATCTACTTTAGGAGGAAGTATAAAAAAATAATCTGGGTCCTGATTCGTCTCTACTTTATGCTTCAGTAAAGTGGGAGTAAATTAGTGGCTACAAGTGGGGTAGAAAAGAGGAGAATAAGGCTTAGAAATTTCTATTAAATATTAAACAGATACAAAGATTGGTACTCTGTCCATGGTTTTGCACAATAGGATATGAATAATTAATTATTCATTATGTAACTCATACAATAATTATGGCGGCAAAAAAGTTACTTTAAAAGCAGTCTCAAAAGCTATCTAGTGCAAATGTTTTCAGGGAGCTCAGGTGCACTCTGTTTTGTTTTCAGTGCAGCTGTACTGAGTCCATCTCTGGAAATTCAATATGGGGATCACAAAGTATCTGCATGTTATTCTAGAGTCAGTGAAGGAAGCTACTTGGATACAGCTATGTAGAGGTATATTTACATGCACAGATCTATTCAGTGGATGTACAAAGAAGTAATTAGTCAACACATTTTATTTACAGTGTATGAGAGTGAGTGTGCTTTTTGGTATGAGGAGTAAGAACTATTTGCTGTTCTGGCTTATTTTATCTTATTTTATTTTATTTTATCTTATTTTATTTTATTTTGTTTTATTTTATTTTATTTTATTTTATTTTATTTTATTTTATTTTATTTTATTTTATTTTAATTTTATTTTATTTTATTTTATTTTATTTTATTTTATTTTATTTTATTTTATATTCCTATGCATCAAAAATTACCTTTTTAAGCATCGATTTCCCAAACTTCAGTTTAGCTCATATAGCAAGCTGGATCTTTTAGTTTTGTTTTGCAGACATTACTGAAGTGAAATATGTACTCTTTTTTGTGTGTGAGGCATGTTGTTTTCACAGTTGGCAACACATTCCTAATCGACGCCAACTCTGCATCCTAAGTTACACAGCAATTTCTGTATTGTAATACTTCAATTTCAAGTTGCAAGTATGACAGTATGTTGTGCAAAACCTGTAAATCTTTCAGGAGACCTACTTTTCTACAGAACAACCAGAGAACTGAAATTCAGATAGAGTTCTGAAACAAAGTAATGTGCAAACACACAAATCCATTTCAGAAGAAATGTTCCAGTAAATGAAACAGAATTATCTTTTTCCTGTAGAACACTGTCATTTAGAGTACTTTGCTTCATGTAATTTGTCTACTCGAGTATTTTAATAAAGATTTACCCTCCAGTTTTAGATGGTTATGATACAGATCAAGGTTTATTTTTTTCTCTTCCCCAGAACAATTTCCAGCTGGAACATATGACTAGGCAGAGCAGACTGATTATGGCAGGAAACACAGTAATAGGATCTGCAAGATATCATGGAAGAATTAACAAATCAAATGAGAGTAAATTACAATCATAAGAAAAAGTTTGTTAATAAGGAAGCAAGAGCTTTTAGCTCCTACAGTAATATCTTAAATGAGCTGCAAAAAATATACAAGAGAGAAAAATCCCAGATCTCATAGCACTGAATTTATTGACAATTAATCATCTCTGACTCTTCAGTGAGGCACAGGTTGATTGGAATAATAAAACTGGATTTTCCAGGTTAGTTATTTTGAGTGGGAAAAAATCCATGCTGATGAATACTAGTGGTGTGAGAGCACTGTAGATGCTACAAACCCTACAGTTTATTTTCTGGTTTACTTTACACTCATTGCATGACTTTCCATTGACTTCTGTTGTCCTGGACTCCAGCTCTTTGACATTTCTCTATTCCTCTGCAAAGTGGACTCTAGCCTAGGATGCTCCTTTGTGAGCTGCTCAATTGAATATATATAAAAAAGTGACTGTGGGCACAATATTTAGAAAGGATCCCAGGCTGAAAGTACAGGGCAGGGTTTACTGAGGCTTGACTATGAAACAGTCATAAAATCATAGATGGTTTAAGTTGGAAGGGATCTTAAAGGACATATAATTCCAACTACCCTGCGGGGGACAGGGACACCTTCCACTAAACCAGGCTGCTCAGAAATCCATCCAAACTGGTCTTGAACTCCAGCAGTGATCGAGCATCTGCAATCCTGGGTTGTCATCCTCACATCCCTCACAACCCTCAGAAGAGTTTTTTTCCTAACATCTAACCTAACTTGCTGTCTTGCCATTTGAACCCACTGGTTGGCTCCCTACAAATCTTTTGCCGCCAGGGGAATGGGACCCCGAAACTGCCACTGCCCCGACCGCAGTGCTCTGGAGCCTTCCACGGATGAGTCCTACCAAACGTGACATGGGGAACCGAGACACCGCCACCCAAGCAACCCGCGACATCCACCAGCTGCTGCCTGTTGCTCTGAGCTCCTGCGTCTGGCGGGTCTCGGCGCGTCCTGTCCTTGGGGCAGGAGTTCTTGCCACAGTTCTTGTCACAGAGCGCGCCGCCGCTTTCCAGAGCCCGGCGTGGAGCAGGAAACACGTCCCAGATCTTCTCACATCGTCCCACATCATCCCGCGTCCCCCATCCTCCCGCGTCCCCCATCCTCCCGCGTCCCCCATCCTCCCGCGTTCCCCATCATCCCGCGTCCCCCATCATCCCGCGCCCGGCCGCGCCGAGCGCCCCGCGGGGTCCGCGCCGGCCCTTGCGGCACGGGCTGACGTCAGCGCCCGCGGCGGCCAGGGCGGGGCGCGGCGGGGCGGGCGCTCCGCAGCACAGCGGGGCGCGGGCCGGCCGGAGCTCCGAGCGGGGAGTGCTGCCGGGACAGCGCCCAGCCCGACCGGCGCCCAGCCCGGCCAGCGCTCCCGCCCTGGGCTCTGCCCGCCCGGAGCCATGGAGGAGTTCCTACAGCGCGCCCAGTCCCGGCTGGTGAGTCACGGCGGGGGCAGCGGGCGTGGGACTTGGCCCGACTTGGGGGGTGCCCGCAGCCGTCGGCCTCGCCAGCCCCGGGTGCGGCAGCCTCGGGCGCTCCCAAACTTCCCGGGAAGCGCAGCGTCGTGGTCCGGCTGGGATGGGGCTGGTGACCTTCGCAGCGGCTGGGGCTGCGGCGTGTTCAGGGGGTGCGTGTTCTTCTCGCACCTTGCTGCCCTCCGATTACTGCTGAATAATGCTCTGCTGTAGGAACCCACGAGCCCGGATCTGACAGGCGTTGTGCGGGGTGTCAGCGTGCCGTTTGGGCATTATTTGCACGTTCCGTGGGACTTCAAGATGCATCAAGTTGCATAGTAGAAGGGACGGGAATAATATGCGAAGTATTACTTTTGTGTGGTCTAAATGGCACCAGCAGTAGGGGATAAGTTTGGGTAAGCAAGATATTAAATAACTGGGCAATGTGTAAAGATTACCAAGGTTCAGCATCATAGTTGTGTCTCAGTTGCCATAGGTCGTTAATACTGCGTTTGGAATCGCAGAGGGTTATAGATCCTGTTCTCAAAAGGCTTGGTGGTAGGGCTGTGCTGAAACTGCAGAGTATTTATTTTGTTTACAGTGACTGCTAATCTGCCCCAGACAGTGTGTACTCTTTTCCCCCTTTTGTGCACTGCAAAAGTAGGATATTTTTAGGACTGGGATGGTCGTAGGCCAACTCATTTCACATTTTGACTTTCTCTGCAAAACTCGGCTTTACCGACTTGTTACCTTTCATGTGTAGCCTGCATGCCCAGCTATCCAGCTCTAAGAAATGTGTTTAGTTTTAGCATTAGGACTGGGTTTATCCCACAGCTGCTTGTTTTATGCTGTGTTTTGAGGTATTTGGTACTTGTAGGGCCTTCCCAGTTTCACAGATCTGTTAAGAATCTCTGGAGAGGGAGCAATCATAAACCCAAGATGCTCTTTCTCTGACAGATGTGCTTCTGTATCTAAAATGATTTGTTACAGATTATTTGCTATACTATCCCTTCAAGTAATCAAGTAATTTTTTGGAGGACTGGAGAAGAGATTAATCCCTTGAAATGAATTTCTTGGTGGCTTCCTTAATATTTAACTGTGTTGGCAGATATTAAGGGTAAATAAATATGAAGTGTGTCAGTCTGGTCCCATGCCAACTAAGTTGTTTTACAATGTATTTTTAGGGATTTTAAAAATATTTCCCTTATGTTTTCATAAAAGCAGTTGTAACTTTGGAAGCCCTCTTAAAAGATACTGCACAGTGCAGTTACAAATGCTTAATGCATTTTTCACATTAGAATTTCATGCATTACAAAATTTGAGATGGAGATGGTGATGGTTTTGACAAACTTTCTGCTCAAGTGCATCATAGGTAGTCTCACTTGGTAGACATTGATTATGCAATGATAATACTTCCCATTAGTAAACGGCAAGCAGTAAAAACAATTTGTTTACCTATAAAAGCCAGTATTGCACTAATCTTTCTGATTACTTTTTGATGATCAGAAAGGAGTTGTCTAGAAAACCAGAATCTAAAAAGACCCATGGAAAACAGAGAACAGATTATACTATTTCTTTCATTTAGATGGAGTGGGGGGCACAGCAACTGAACTGACCAAAAGAGCACAGCCCTTTATATTCATGTGATGTGTGTTTTCAAATAAAATGCAGAATTCTCTTTGTACTTTCTGAATCACGGGAGAAAAAGACATGTTTTGGACGAGGCCTCCTCTAAGGAGTGGTATTGATGGGGGAGAGTGTCTTTCTGACTGATGTTTCCGTGTAAGGGCATGTCTGCTGAGCATGGATGGGGATGAAGCATCTGGGCACTGGTGTGTCCAGTTCAGAACAGACCCATAAATCTTACAGGTTGTCTTCAATTTGCCAGTTTACCCTGTCCTACAGTGGCCTGAAAAGGGTAACTCATAGAAATTCAAGATTTGCATTCTGCAACATGAAAGGCTGATGTGTTTTCCCTTCTGCTTGGTCAGGCCTTTTGTGGGGAATCGTTTTCAGCTGGAAGCCATAGGCTGAGTTTAGGCCAAACAGTGAGCAGTCTTTGTTTTGACAGTGATGTAAGGTGAAGCTGTGCAGGGAATGGGTGAATGACTAAGGAGGAAGGAGCTGCTGTGTGTTGTGCTACTGCAGCCATGTCTGTGGAAGATGCTAAAAGGCCTACAGTTGTACCTGAGAGGCCTGGAGATGGCAATGTCACACTGCTGGTATTGCACACCACTTGTTAGGTTAAACAGATTACACTGCACTGACTACATGATTGCAACTCAGCATGAGTAAAGGAGAGTTTTCTCCAGAAGGAACAGTTGCTCACACCATGCAGGAGAACCTGTTACAGGAAGTGCTTTGTCATTCATTTGGGTCTGGATCCAGCCTCAACATTAATCAAGGCTATTTATCCGCACGGAGCAAATTACATCCTTGGACTGTGCTGCACAAAGGACACTTATTTTTTGTTTTCCAAGACTTTGTATTGTGTCCCTTCAATACCTTGTGCGTGTTGATTGTTGGAGAGGAGAATTCTCTGTGTATTATCTATCAATAATGAAACCTCAACTAAACTATTTCTTCTTAAGGAACAATGGATTTTGCTTTCATAACTTGTCAACTGTAAAACACGGTCAGTAATTTTCAGTATCAATCTTCAAAGTTGTAACCTATAATCTATGTAAAACCAAGGAGATAGCATTTTAGAAGGTAATACATGACAGGATATTAGAAATGCCATACTGACATTTTTTCACATTTATGGTTCTGTTCTGCAGGTTTTTCTCCATTTTTTGTCTAGTAATTTTAAGTCTAGTAATAAAGCAAGAATAGGTGAGACTAGATGAGATCAAAGATCCTTCTAAACCATTCTAGCTTGTCTAGTGGAGCATTATAAACAGTAGAATACACAGGCTGATCAGGTGCAGAAAGCTTAGATCAAAATGTATAGCTGAACTAATGTGTTAGTCACAGCTAGAACCATCTTCCATACATTTGGCTACATCATGTGCTTGGTTTTTTTATGCTTTGGCTTCAACAAAATCCCTGAGACAGTGAGTTTTACAGTTTTATCATGTGTTTTGTTCAACAGTGACAGTATTCCTCTTTGTCTGCTTTAAATTGCCTGACAATTTTGATGAGTGTTTCATGATGCTTCCACCTGAGTGAATATTTTTATTTAACTTTCTCTCTGGTCTTTAGTTAAGTGTTACTATATCCTTCTTGTCTTCTTTCAGGCATTTCCAAGCTAAAGTTTTCTGTTGCCTCTTCATACATGAACATAATTCTATCAGTCTGCTCATTCTTGTGCCCTTTCTATGAACATTTTATTAACCCTTAGAAAGCTAGGGAGCCTAAAACCACCTCTCAGGTTTAAGTTATAACAGCACACAAGACCGACAGTGCTACAATCACTTCTCACTTTTTTCCACTTTCTTATGGGTTCTTGCTATCCTGCTTACTCTGTTTTACTGTCAGATGGCATTTTTCTGATGCTTTTGGAGTATCATGTAAAGTGAATGCATGATGTTTTTGCTGCTTAGTAATACTTTGTACCTTTTTTAAAGCTCATCTGACAGTGTACAGCACCTTAGTATGGTTAAAATTGAAGATGGGTTGTCTTCTCATATTTTCTCACACCAAGAAGTCTGGACTGCTTGGCCCTCATTTCCTTTTACTGTTTTATTCCCTAGTCCCTAGTGTCAGGAGTCCTTTCCTCTTCTTGTGGCCAGTTATAGATTTGACTCTCGTAAATAATCTGCTATTTTATGCAGCTTTTTCCACCTCACTGTTTGCCTGCCTGTTCTACTAGAAGTAATATTATTTATTATTTATGGATATGAGAAACAGCATATATCTCAGCACATATTCTTTTGGAGAATCCTTCATAGTTATTTTTGCTTCATTAAAAAACTGACCGTTTTTTCCTGCCCTTTTTTCCTTAACTTTTCATTCTGTAGTATGTCATGAAAGGATGCCACCCCTTTTTCCTTTGGTGATTTTGTTTCTTTAATTGGCCTATAGGCAATTCTTCAGTAATATTTTGGAAGATCCAAATACAACACTTGCTTGTCCTTCTCTGTATGCTTATTGAGTTATTTAAGAACTTAACTTCCAACAATTTTGTACAAAAATGTCATACTTCACAAACACTCTCTTTCTCCCACTCTACTATGTTAATAATTTCTTGGGGTTAGACTCTTTCAGTTAGCAAGCTATCTAACTGGAGAAGACTGTCTGATGAGTCAATACAAAATTTTGTATAATTTATTCAAGAAGACAAATCAAAAGTTTAAGGTTTCAGTGGTGTAACTTCAGAATGATTATCAGAGCGGTTACCAAGATGTTAAAGTCAATTAAATAGAGAACTAAACATTCTGAAAGTACTTCCTCAGTAATTCTCTGATGTGGAATACTGTGTACTGAACAAGCTACTTAAGTTGGGTATTTTTCAAATAGTCTTATGTGCTGTAGACTGTTAGAGTGAAATGGAATGACTGTGAGAAGCTAAATCAAGGGAATCTGTCAAGAAAGAAGCAGTAAGAACTAAAAAAAAAAAATAAATTACAGAATTGCCTCTGAGAGATGCTGAAACAAGGACTGCCAGAGAGTGCTTTTTCCCTGGCTTTAGGTCTGTACCTAATGGAGAACCTAATGTTTTGTATGCTGGCTTCAGGGAAGTCAGAGAACAGAATGAGCCCCAGAAAGACTTAATGTGCTGATGATACTGAGATAACCACAAAGTGCTTCAAACAAGTAATTGAAAGATGGTCCTCCTCCTGCAGAGAATAGCAAATTAGCTGGGGAATCTTTTTAAATGCTGTGTCATCTTCAGCAGTTAACAGTATTTGGGAAAAAAACCCCAAACCCTCTAAAAATTGAAGTTCTTTTAATCCCTTGCTAATACAAGGAAAGAGACCAGAATGATAGACCTGGCAGGGTAACACACTGGACAAATGGGGCATTATGACCCCAGACAGGTGTGCCCAAAGAAATACTGGACTGTGTGACTGGATATGTTCCAAATTGAGGGACAGACCCTTGACCAGGGAGATGCCCTTGAGAATAGTAAAAAAGGCTTTTAAGGCACTGCTTTGATAGATCTGAAAAATGAATGTTGTGCTTGTTTCTGAGGCACAGAAGTTCAGAGAACAGTCAGTGATGATGGCATGACTTGAGTAGATTTATGTGACTGCAGTTTGAAAACAAGCTGAGTCACTTACATGCTTATTCATACTGCCTCTTATTTTCCTATCTGGAGGTTTTTTATCAATAGTATGCAGTGGTTACTTTGAAAATAATACTTGATTTTGTTGGAATAATTTTGGCTTTACAGGAAGTGAGACACTGCAGAAGTGAAGCAGAAGTTATTTTCCCAGAAACTGCTGAACATATCTAAGCTGAGGAGTAAAAAAGCTTTGAAACATTTAGACAATGAATCAAGTCTTACCCTCTCACATATCTTCTTTGCATTCATCCAGCAGTACACAAGGGACTTGACTCCACTTAGCAAGGCACTTACACTATGTAAGAATTAAAGAGTATAAGTAATGATATTGACTCTTGTTGGAAAACTCAGATATAGAAGTTGTATATACACCTAAAAAGGTTGCAGAATCAGAGTATTATGGCTGATTAACCTTTTGTTGCTTAAATCCGTCAGAAGAAATCATGCAGCGGCAACTACGGAGACAGTGTTTATTAGTAAGAAGGAAAAAAAGTATAAACATTACACTAACATAATTCTGAGGTGAATTTTTAAACAAAGCATAGTTATGAGTGGTTACAATAATACTGAAGGGCTGTTTTTTGTCATCAGGATACAGTTTCAAGTGGAATACTTCCTTTTTTATGGGTACTACATAATCAAAAATATTTCTTAACTGAGAAAAGAATTCAAGGAATCATAAGAAAATTATTTAAAGAATTGATGTCCAAGAAAAAAAATGAACTAAACATGAAACTTGATTAAATTACTACTGCATTGAGATGTGAGAGCAGTCTGGATTTGTGAAGTTGCTAGAAGCAATGCAAAGAAAGGAAGGAATTGTTCATGCAGGTACATAGATATAAATATGTAATTGCAAAATAGTCAACAGAAGCTTAATAAAGAGAATATTTCCAGAAAATGAGGTATATTAGAAAGGAAAACAGTTTCCCAGAGGAAGGAGAGAAGGCTTCTGCGTATAAGTATACCAAAATAAAACCTGAATTAGATGAACATTTGTAAAACTACTTTAAAAAGCAACATGCAATTGTAAGGAAAATATTATAGGATAATTTGATAGTCTTTTACAGTTCCACTAAAACCAGACAGACTACAAACATGTGGCAGAAACTGAGAAATAAAAATGCTTTCTCCCCATGGATTTTCATGGTTTGGGATGATAGAAATAGCATTTTAAAACAATAACCTACATACTTTGCTTTTCATCAGTCTCTGGTGCAGTGATAAGTGAATAACACCATATTGATCATGATTAGGTCAAATTCTATCCTGGTTAACTTTAGGGGTGTTGAATCATTGCATATATAGCAGACGTACTTTATACTTCGTTCTACACAAAATAAATTCAAAGGCATTTCAGTGCAGTGTAGTGGGGTATTTAGTGGGGTATCACATAACTATTAGAAGTGTGGCCATGATTCTGTTGTGCTAGATTACATGGAAATACTAATTTAAAAATTGGTTCAGTTGCTATCTTAAGAGTCTATTTGACATAGTGGAGGAAGCAGATAAATCCAAAGTAGTAGTATGGTAGTAATAGTTGGTTTTATGTTTCCCAATAATAGTTGGTTTTATGTTTCCCAACCTATTCATTAGCATTTTAACAAAGGGCAATTTTGAGTAGGAGTTAGAAAAAACCAAAAACTTGCTGAGGTTTAGAAACCTGTCTTTAAGCATAGGGGACACATAAGAGAAAAATGAAATCTGGCTACTCTTTCCATTCCTCTGCTGTAGATTTTCTGAAGACAAAACTTAATGTTTCACTATTGAATAGGAAATGATAGACGAAGCCGAGGAGAATTTGGAAAGGTGTCAAGATGTTGTTGAGGCATTTTCTTGAATGTGTTGGAACAAGGAGGGTGGGAAGAGGGAGGTCTGTATGGGCAGAGTCAGAGCCACAGGCTGGGAGGGGAAGGCTTTCCACGGCAAGGTTGTGAAAGCAGCTAGGTTACTTATGCTGAAACCAAATAACTTTTATGTGATTAAACCATCAGGGAACGATAGCCGGAGTGTTACTGTTAACTCTGAGGGTAGGCCGGAAGGGTTCATGAGCTGAACAGGCCTGCAGGACTTTCTAGTAGGTCAGGGGTGTGTGTCTAAACCGAGTATGATACCAGGATTACCGGCTAGGGTTATAGGTAGGATACTCTCATGAGTCCCTCATGAACATGTATCTGTGAGTTATGTTCCTCTGAGAGAGAGGTGTAGTAAAAGGAGAGGAGTAAAACCTCAGTTTTAACCATGCTCTGTTGGACTGTATGATTGTGTTTATGCTGGGAAGGTGTGGAATAGGTGTGGGATTTTACTTTGGTAAGGGCAAGACTGGAGCAGCGTGGAATCCTGTTTGGCAGCCTGGAGTCCTGACGGACATCAGGCGTAGGATTTAAATTACTTCGTAACATTCCTGTTATATTCTTTTTCTTCAAAGAAGGGAGTCTGTTCCCAAAAACATTAGACAGGTCCTTAACAGCAGGTATGATATCACTTGTTCTAACAAGGTACAAATAGATTGTGGCAGAGTAAGGACAGTGAAAAGATTAGGAAGATTTCAGAAAATGATGACGTCTGGAGGACGTCAGATAGTTCTCCTTTCTTGTTTACTTAATCATTTGACAGTAACTGAATAATGTGTAATACCCTAATAGACCTAATGCACTGGCCCAGTTCCATCTTGCACAGTCATAACCTGCTTCTGTACATTTCCTTCTAGCTGTAATTAATCTTTAGCCTCCTTATAAACAAATTCTGTCTAGAGCATAGTTTGATTTTGCAGTGTACCTGTTTTGTACAACATTAGGAAATTTTGATCTTGCTGTATTTTGATAACAGTAATTGTATTCATGTCTGATGGAATTGGCAGAGTTTTGGTTTTTGACTTAGTCTTGTGTAAGGAAGTGGCACATGCAATCCCTGATGCTAACTAACCAAGGTAGCTGCTAAACCAGCCTTTGTCTGTGATACACCATCACGCTGTAGTGACCTTTTCCCTAATGGTTAATCTCATTGTGCTACACAGCATAAAAAATTATTCTCAATAAATACTTCCTTGCACTTGTACAGTAGTTATTACAAAATCCTGATCAAAGAGGAGTTGGTAGAGAAGAAGAGAACTCTAAATTGGATTTTCAGCTACTGTCATGCTCTTGTAAATCCTGGAAGTATGTGGAGACTTAGAACCTGGAGTGCTACAGAGACAGGCATATTCTGCTTGGTGAACCTTGTATGCTGTTGTGGAGTCAGTGGGATGGGTGGAAGGAAGAAAACTTCGCTTTGATGAGAAACAGGATTCCTCTGCTTGGAATATATTTCACTTTTTCTGAAGCAGTGATAAATGGTGAACTTCTGAACACTTGCAGGGGCAGTCCTAAATATAGACAACTGGCAACTAATCAGTTGACTGAAGTCTTTCTTTGACTTAGAAGAGTTTTCAGCATTCAGTCAGTCATTTTCAGGCCTGGCTGTATTACAGCTGAGTCAGATGGACTACAGTGATGGTTTAATCTGCTGGAAAAGTGTGCTACTATGTTTAACAACGCCTGTATGCAGTCCACATAAGTTTCATAGATGTTTACTTCGTTTTCTTACAGATAAATTTGTTTGAGACTTTATCCTTAGCAGTCACATTACTCAGAAGAACAAGTGGCTTTTTGTGATGTGCCTGAGTATTGTCTCTGTTAAGAGGGTGTTTAGGTCTATAAGAAATCTTGTAAAGGTTAGTTGACAGGGTTCCTGCATGTCTTTTTTATGTGTTTGAAGTAAATAGTCTTATAAAGTTAAAGGACCGGGTATGATTTAACCCCCCATTTCACTTCCAGTCTCTTTCTGCTTTTGGATTTGGTTCTGTTCTTCTTTTATTTTTAAAATGTTTTAAAAATTTAACTAACATAAAAATGGCAATTACCCATTCAATTGAAATAATTGTAGTGCAGAAAACAAATAAAATTTTCCCTTTTTGCAGACATGGACCTGACTGTTCTTTCTCTTGATTTAGTTGAAATAGGATGCATGGTGATTTTTTGAATAGCAAAAATATTGTAACTCAAGTTTACCTGAATTACAAACTTTTTTTAGAATTCAAAATTAATTACTTATTCTGTGGGCGGTTTGTAGACTGAATGGTATCACTGTGGCATTCACTGTCTGTGGTAAAGGGATGATATACTTCTCTACCACGCTAAAGGAAATCTGTGCATTTGTCTCTGTAACAGGATGGGTCTGTAGAGGCTGTTGATAGATAAACTGTGCATTTGCTGCAAACAGCTTTAAAATTTTGCAACTTGGCTGCTTTCTTACATGAAATTTGTTTTGTGTATGAAAGGAGGAAGTATGGGATGGTTTTGTATGATTCTTTGCTTTCTGCATATTCTAAAAAAGGCAAAACTGCATAAACTTATTTGAAAGTAGTTCCATGCTGCTGTGAGGGATACCTTCCCTTCCTTGAAAATTTGATGCCCACTTCAGCACTGACAGTCCTAGGACAAGAATAAAAAGATTTCATTGACTGAAGTGGTATAACTATGCCTTAAAGCTTTCATTCCAGGGATAAGAGAGTGGTATAGACTGGAATTCTAGTCTTTGATTCCCAGAGACACTGGCTCATATCCTGTTTAAATCACATGTGAAAATGAATGAAATAATCTAATGTTTGCTATTTGGATTAGGGTTAGGGTTAACATCTTAGAGACTATTGCAGAGTTTTTAGCTGTCACCTTTTGTGCAGTGGAAGAAGAATTTCTGGGGCTGGGTCAGAGGTATTTTGCTTGATCTGTTTTGCGAAGTCTGCACAATGGTTGTGGTATGTTATGAACCTGTCTCAGTATCAAGGTGTTGAGCCAATCAACAAAAAAATGATCAAAGAAGCCATCAACTTCCTGCCCCTGCCCCATATGGTAATTGAATCAGTTATAATCTCATAATAAGATCATATAATATCATAATTTTGTAATCTCATTAAAAGATCATCTATTTACATATTCTAAGTGAAACAAAAGTTAGAGTTGATAAAGAAAATGAACTCATCTAAAGAAATACTTTTGTTTAAATTTAAATAAATATGAAGACTCTGAACTCTGCTTGACTAAAAATGCTGAATTTTTGTTTACATTTATACTGGGTAAAACTGAAGAGAGAGACCCCAGTTTGTGAAAATGGAACACTAAATATAAAAATGCTCTCTTTTAATGCCAACAGCAATAAGCAGGTGAACTTAGCTCCTTGTGTCCTTTTCTCCTCAATTTTGTAGTTTCCAAAGAGGATGAAGTAATGAGATACTTATTTATATTTTTATTTTTCCTTTCCTCTATTTTTTTCTCTCTGCTCATTCTCCTTTCCAACCAGTACAATACTCAACAGGCAGAGCTATGATACTACCATGTCGATTTTAAAAGTAGAGGAGTGTACAGTGTGTGTGAAATTTGTATAGACTCTCAGTAATATTTCAACAGTTTCAGAACACTGCAGTGTAAGTAATTTGTGGTTCTTCATCAGTGCTGGTGATACTGTAGTTTGTCTTTTCCTTCTGTGCCAACAAATGAGCTACAGATTCCTTCTTTCATACATCTTATGTTTTAGGATAAATTAACCTTTTGGGATGTGATTGTTTCTGAGATGCCACTTTCAGGTCTACCATACAACATGCTGTCCTTTGCTAAAAAAACAGATCATCCTATCTGCTACTGAGTTTTGCTACACTGAAAAATAGGCAAAGATGCTAAATAAAATGTGATGTGGCATTCTACATATTTCTAGCTCTGCTTGTTTGCATGTGTCTTCCATTGTTAATTGAGTGCTTCATTACTTACCTTTTGAACTAGTTGAATTTGTTTAAATCTTTTCATGTTTAGAATTTTTGGACTCCAAATTGGTGATGATGATGTGACAAAAACAAGCTAGATAGATCAATAGTTGCTCTATTAAGTAGATTAGAATTCAGCTGCTTTTCTTCCAACCAGATAATAATTACTGATACTGAATTATCAGCAGTCTGTAGGAGCAGAATCTGCTCTCTGCTTTCATAAATAAATAAATAAATAATCTGCTTTCATAAATAATTATACATCTATATTTTATAAATATCAGTAAATAGCAGTAAAATATCAGAAGCTACAACTGGAGTAAGCAATCTGATGTCTTCTGTCCATTAATTAAAAACTCAGAGGATGATTGAATTCCAGGCGTTGTAAAGTGTAAACATCTCTCTCAGATGCATGAAAATCTCCATTACAGATCTATTGCGTTGTGAGAATGTGGGACTCACTTTAAGGCAAAAGCTTGAATTTTCATGTTTCCAAAGTGACTGCATAGATTCTTTAGAAGAGAACTATACATGGTAGCCAAAGAAGGTAAGACTGAGGAAGATGGAAGGGGGCTTCAAGCACTGAGTGTAGTTACCCAACCTTGCATCTCAGCCTTAGCAGTTTTCACTTAGTCTATACTATTAAACTGCATTTTCATGTAGGTCATTTGTACACTCACATTCCCTGTCACATCACTTGCACACACACAGAGAAACACAAACCCTAGGGACTCTGTTTCTAGAAATTGTTGAGATAGATAAGAAAATTCCTGAGGTGATGGGAGTAGAGACCTTACTGAATAGGACTGGTGAAACTGGATGTTTCATACTTATTAGAAGCACTGACCTCTCTAGTAAATTTCCTCCTCTAAAGAAGGAGGAAACTAGGCTTTCCTTATGCCCATATGGCATCCTGCATAGCTTTTGACTTTCTGACAAACACCGTTAAAGAAATAATTCTCTATTTTCGTTTTGATTTGAAGGAAAAATTTGAGTGGCTTGAGGGCAAGGCTTTGAAGGAATATCTGTGGTCACTTGGTTTGCTCAGCTTGAGGGAAGAGAAGGCTGAGGAAGGACACAGGGTGGTGACAGGGGAGCTGCTGATCTCTCCTTGGGAGCAGTGATAGATCATAAGGAAATAGAATAAAGCTGTGCTGACTGGACATTAGGTTCTTTGCTTAAAGAGAGAGTGGTCAGTTGCTAGAACAAAGCCTCTCAGAATTCAAGGAGTCAGGGTGATACTTTTAGTCTTCTAGTTTAGTGTTGAGTAGTCCTGCAAGAGTGAGGGAGTTGGACTTGACATGAATACCTTCCAACTTGAGATATTCAAGGATTTTATGATTCTGTCAAACATGAAGAGCTTTTATTTCTTCCTTTGAAATAAAAAGAAGTATGATAAACAATTTTTGTCCAAGCTCTTCTACAAATCTAAAATAGATCCGTTTTCTTTGTGGTCATAGTTTGATACACTCTTGCATATATTTTCAAACCTGAACATTAATGAGTGTGTGATTAACAGATAGTTTCAGAGCATCACGGATGATTCTGGAGCATCCAGAGATTCTGGGGAAAGCACTTAAATCAGCTGGCTTGTCATTTTTTGACAGGAAGGATAGCATAAGCTCTGTCCCTCAGAGATCCCAGCAGAATACACAGCTGCAGTAGGTGACTGGGTGATGTTGAGACTGTTATAGCTGTAAGACTATTTATCTTCACATTAAAAAGATTTAGCCTTCATAATAGTCTATTCATTTGTGACAGTGCAGAGAAGCTCAAAAGTGGCATGCTTCCTAATTCAGATTTACTTTGTTTCTTTTTTTTGAGAGGAGTAAATCTCCACAGCATTTCTTTTGAGAACTTCTACGTACCGTTAAATTTTTAGAAAGTAACTAATTTTTCTGATAGTTTGGTGCGAACTGGTTTAGTATGTGATAGAGCATCTTGTCTGCACTGAGAGAAGCCACTTCTATAATAAAAATAAACAGAAGTCCATAGACATACACAACAGGGCAACAGAATTTTCTTGCACTTTCTGCATTTTTACAGATGTACTTGGGTGCTTGCAAATCCCATTCTCTCCTGTTTGTTAACACTGAGTACTATTTTGAACAAGAGTATGGTGTGACACATTTAAGTTATGAACCGTATTTGATGTGATTGCTGAATAAGACAGGGTCTAGACTGGGAACACATGCACAAGCCCCCCACTCCCCCCAACCAAACACAAAGCAACCAACCAAAGAAACCTCTAACCAAAACAAAAAATTCCAGGAATAATTCTTGCCCCACCAAAAAATACTGCATAGCAACGAATAAAACAGCAAAAAAGACAAAAGTGAAAGTAGAATGCTAATATTTATTGAATTCAGAAGTGTCCTATTTAGTTTCTGATTCTGTCAAAAGTCTAAATAACTTGCAAACTTAACTTGAATAATGGTAACTTATTTTTGCTACTCTTACATTCTTTATCTGCAATTTTTGGTTACTGTTGTTAGAGAGTGTCCCAACTTTACATAATTGCAAACGTTTCTGAGCACATTCAATTAATATGAATCAACATACATGAAGTTTAAAATAGCTCAAACACACTGAGCTTTAGTAGCCAGGTCTTTTCTGCTGTTTACCCTTACACAAACACCTACATAAATTAAATAAAGTTGTACTGGGAAGCCAGAGAGCAATGTAAATCAAGTGAATCAAATGTCATTGAAAATAGGGAGAGATGACTTTTCCCCTTTCTCTCATCTTTGGTGCTCATAGATTCCCCTGCTGAATGATCTGTGGGAAGAAAAGTTTTTCTGCTGTTTCTGAAGAAAGCCATGCTGAGCCACGATGTTATTTCTGGTTTTGACAGGGTGGTCTGTAATGTAGCACCTAATGAGTTTCCTCCCCTTTCCCCCCCTCTTTTTTCTCCCCCCTCCCTTTTTTCCACCCCCGTTTTCCCCCCCCCCCTTTCTTCCCCCCCCTTTTCCCCCCTCATTTTTCCCCCCTCCTTTTTCCCCCCTCCTTTTTTTCCCCCCCTTTCTCCCCCTTCCCCCCCCTTTTTCCCCCTTCCTTTTCTCCCCCCTTTTTTTCCCCCCATTTTTCCCCTCCCCCTTCCCTTTCCCCCTCTTCCCACCCCTTTCCCCCCTTATTCCCCCTCTTTCTCCCCCTCTTTCCCCACTTTTCCCTCCTGCGTGTCAATATGTTTATACAGAGACTCTACTAGTTTAAGTTTTTCATACTGATCATTCTATATTAGTATCATTTACCCAAGATGGATGAAGGAATTATTTAGACAAAGGTGGTATCAATCTTCTGTGTCCTGCTATTTGCGAGGTATTCCTAAGTATCCAAAACTGATGACAATTTTTTTCTGAGGTGTTATATGTTTATTAAAAATTCTTGTGTGTTTATGCTGAAGCATTAAAAACCAGCATTTTATGCTGAAAAGAGGAGCAGTTAGGTGTAGGTTTCATATACATATGTTATGTTATGAACTTTCCAGGTGTTGGGCATATTTAAATGGCCTTTTGAGTTTCATCTTATTGTTAAGCACTACTATCACTTTGTATCACACTGACTTCGCAGACTAATTGTCATCCAAGTAAGAACTGCAGATTTTCTTGCTAATGTTATGTTAAGTATATTACACAACCCAAATGCTTCATAGTACACCTTTCATAACAAAACAGGTAATTTAAGTCATGCTTTTATCAAAACATATAGACATATTGATAGTGGTATATCATACAGGCTTGTTTTAAGGAAAAAATAAAATTTAAACTTTTTATTTTGGTACTAATTATGACACTAACTATCATAATTGTTAACATGCTGGTTGCCTGTATTAGTGGACATAATTGCAATATATTTTTGAAGCTGGCCTTTAAATCACAGTAATGTAAAACTCATGTGGTTTCAGTGAGTGTGGATCTCCTCAGACAGGCATAGCAATCTATTTTTACAAGTAGACCTCGTTCTCAATATTTGCTCCTTATATATTGCTGTGTGTTACAGATGACTCAAATTACAAACCTTCTGTGTAGTGGAGTATCTCAAATCTCTTTTAAGTCAGTATGGTTTTTTGATATGACATGCTTTTTTTATTCAGGAGTGGTAGTATATATATTGATGCTTATATATATGAACTCTGTCTACAGATAGGGATTAAATGTTCAAATATGGCTGAATGTAATTATATTGCAATTGCACCATATCCTCTTTGGCTGATGTTAAGAAAAATTATTGTTCTACTTAGCTGGTGAAAGAAAGGAAAGAATTAAGCTTTGTTTGTTTTTAAGAGACTTCCCTAATTCCATTAATGCTGAGCAGATACCCTTTCAGCAGCACTACAAAGCCAGTGTATGCTTCCAGTATAAGGGAAAGAAAGCTACATGTAGTTATCCCTTTTGCTATTTTAGTGAAAAATACTTACATTACACAAAATACTGTGTAATCATCCTCTGATATGCTGAGATGTATGCAATTAACTGAGCAGAAATAATAGACTAAAAAAATATCAGATTGGGAGCAGAGTGACCTCACACTGCAAAGTGTTTACATCATCACCAATTTCTAATGTTACCACTGTTCCTGTTCTGCCAAGTGTTTATCTGGATGCTTGTCAGTGTCTGGAAGGGCAGTGAATCCCTTTAACATCTTGAGCACCTTGAGGATACAGAGAAATTTTAGCTCACGTGTTGTAGCATTTGTATAACTGGAAATACAGGAATTGTCTTATTGGCACGTGAGTTGGAGTAAGTTGTGTAGCTAGTCACTGGGGTTAGGTTACCATTTGAGGTGCCCTTCTGGTGTCCTCAGAGTTTACCAGTAGGAAAATCCTGGGCCTGGATGCTTGAGCAGTTGATGCTGTGTGCATCAGCATTTTGACTTGTATATGTCCCTTTTATGGACATATGGGTTATGGTTTTGTTTGTGGATTTTTTGGGGGGCATTGTGGGTTTCTTGTGTGAATTTTTGTTTTGCATTGTTTTGTTTTGTTTGCTTGTTTGTGGAGGTTTTTTGTTTGTTTGTGTTTTGGTGTGGTTTGGTTTGTCAGTTGGTTGTAGGTTTTTTTAACCCCCGCTCCCACAGACTTAAGACCTAGGAAGGATGCTATACCTTGGATTTTTTTTACATTCAGAATCAGAGTTTAAGCAAGTTCTGAGCCCTGTGATTTAGTGGAAGTAAAGTAAGTGTGAGAAGAAGCAGATAGTCCTTTGTTAGCTTACATACCTCTCCTTACCTTTGGACCATTTGTTCTTAAATACAGTAGGCATAGAAATCCATGGAGATTTCTTTTCCTGACAGTGTTCTCTTTGATTGGAAACCAAGACCTTGAGTATTGAAGAAAATCTAGCAAGTCCCTCTGTGGGGGAGGTGTAGATATCAGTGATTTTCAAAGATTAAAAATACACGATAATGTCTTCAATACAAAACTAGGAGATATTGAAAGGTAAAAGTTGAAATATTAATGTAATTTAATTTGTTTGTTGTAACCATAATTAAAAAAAAAAATCTTGTCTTTTTGAATTAGCTAGGACAGCAGATTTGCCAGGGATGATGAATTACATGTTTTGGTGTTAAGTAAGAGGATTCAGCAAAATTCATTGAGGAGGATGTCTTCATCAGTCATTAATGTCTCTTCATATGTGAATTTGTCAATTTATATCTCCTGTTTCCTTCTGCTTAATAAAATTTTAAATAATACCTCATGAAAACTTTAATGTAGATTAATGAAACTGAGCCAAAACTTAAATTAAAAAATCCTTCTAGTTGTGTTTGTAGCTCTTATATTCTGTTTGTGGTTACCAATTTTTATTAACTTTTTACTAATTTTTATTAAATGAAGCGATACCCTTAAAAAGGTTTTATAGCTTTATCATACAAACAATGCTTTAGTTTACTTTGTAATTACATTTAAAATTATATTGTATAATATTTTCTACACTTCTAAAGCAGAAGTTGGTATGCTTACCATAAAGATAATTCTAATACTATGTACTCACTGATTCTATGGTTCAACTCTCTATAACATACCTTTTAGGAGATGAAATTGAACTACTGTGATAGATAAGAGTTTGTGCAATCTATATCCTATTTACCATTATTTCAATTTTCTTTCCATTCTGGGTGGGGATTTTTTGTAGTTAGTGACAATCTGCCTATTCTATATGAGGACGATGTGTTTATTGTGTTGTGGCTCTTGACAGATCCTGGCTGTGCTGGAACATTATTTGATGACTGCAGATTAATTTAATTTCTTTTTTTTCCCTCTTTACCACTTGTTCTAGTGTATTAAATTAAAAACATGGCTCAGTTACGCATATATTCTGTATCAGACAAAGAACTGTGAAATGGAGTTGTTTTTCAGAAGGAAAATAATAATCATAATAAATACTGTTTGCAGCGTCATCATATGTGCGTCAGTTCAAGGTGTCATTGGCACAACACAAGAGTAGTAAGACAGGAATCTTACCTGAAATATGTGACCTGAAGGTTCTTAATCTTTTTGGTAGTCTTTCTAGAGAGCACTGGGGTGCCTTGAGGGACTTTATCTACTGCAGTGCTGAGCTCTGAGTGGAAGGAGGAATGGGAAATGCAAGTTTGAGCATATTTCCTCCAATAGATCTTTCCCAGCTTGCCTTGGGAATGAGGTTATCATGATTCTACCTCACGACAACTTTTTGCTTAAAAGTGATTGCTATTTCTTCCGGTTCTTTTACTATTTTTACCCTGTCAATTATGCTGGACAGTTACAAGGATTAGATTGACTGTTTTTCTAGAAGCAGAAAATGTTCATAGAAAAACTGACAAGTCCCTGATTAAATTTATTTTTTCCCTTGAAAAAACCATGTATCCTCAGCAGTGCTTTAAAATGTTCTTCCTGAAACCCAAACATTCTACTTCAGTTTCCTATCTTTTTCTCATTGAATGTTAAAAGAGGGAGTTTTTCAGTAAATTAGGACTAGTGTTGCATTACTTCAAAATAGGAATATTTGTGGATTTTTTTTTTTATTCAGGGATGTATTTTACCTACTTTATCTGTTCAGAAGGAAAACTAACATCAGCACAGCAAAACCGAATGTTTTAGATTGCTACTGTATATTGCCTTTCAGCATACTTTAATTAAAGTGACATTTGTTTGTCCTGTAATATCACCATTCCCTAATCGATATACTGAGCAAGCACCATGGTGACAAGATAAGTTGCTTTGTTTTGTTCCATATGTCTGTGTTCCAAATTTTCCATAGTTTTAATTGGTTCCCTGCAGAATAACATTTACAAGCATATGGTATGGAAAATGCTGACTGCATTTGTTATCATACATTTTAGTATATTGGTGGCACTAGATCACTAAGCCTTTAAATGTGATTATGAGGTTGTTTAATGCAGTCAACAGTATGCTTAAAACACAGCAAAAATCTGCAGTGAGCCAAATGGTATCAAGGAGATAGGTTTAAATGTCTTCCTAATGCTTCAGGGATAGATGGGGAAACCTGATTCGGAAAAGGTTTTGGGTAATGTTTATGCTGAAACATACTTTGTCACCTGAGAGCAATTCTGAAAGCTTACCATCACAAGAGGAATGTCTGTAGGAGGTACAGAGGCAAAATACCTGTATGTCTAGGCTTACTGACTTCTGAAGAGCTGCAGTGGTATAAGCTGATGAAATGGAATGGAGGATCAGCTCCTAAATCTCATATGTCTGGCTTTGAAGACATCAGTAGCACATTTTTGCATGATTATGCTCTGGAAAAAGATGGACAGTGCAAAAGGAAGGGACTATGAGTGACTGAGAAGACCTCGGTGCATATTAGGGTCGTAGTTCAATAGCACTGACATAGATTTTACCTTTTTGGTTATGCTGAGGGGAGGAGTGTCGTGGTGGAGAAATCTGAATTGAATTTTTTGCTAAGGCAAATTAATCAAGGTGGTTTCAGACTTCTCCAAGAAATGTTCTGTGGGTCATTGTATTAATAACCTCTTTAGATTTCATGAGCAGGCTGGACACTTGGACACAGCCCAAATGACAAAGAGGTTCACTCCATACATGGATATTTGTGATACATATATTACATCCCTTGCATATGTTTTCAAGAGGTGACATACTGTCTCTGTCGCTAGCTGGTACCCAGATGAACTTACTGAACTTTAGAAATTTCTATTGCTATAGTGTCATCTATGTAAAAAGGAGTATTAGGCATTAAAGCAACATAATTTTGTTATGTTTTGTTTGTTCAGCTCTACTTTGAAATCATATTAAAGCATGTTAAAATTAATACAGGAATGTAATTATGCATTTTCTGTTTCTCATTTACAATATGTCTATGGCTCTGTTGTTAGTTTTATAGTGAGGACAATTCAGAGATCTAAACAATGTAGATGTAACTGATTACTGTATGAGTAAAAAGTGCGTTCTTATAATGAAGCATATGTTTCTATTCTTGTAACATCACAAATAAAAAAATTGATTTTCTTTTTAGTGTCAGGCTTTATTCTGAGTGAACTGACATTTTACTAACAAGCACAGTATTACAGTTTTTATTCTGTGCTCAGCTTTTACATCAACCAAATATTTATCTTTCTGAAGGACAACAAGAGTAAAACATATTACAATAGTAGAATTCCCTCATGGAAAAGAAGCCGCCAGTGATAATAAAGCAATTTTTGTGGAATGGTGTATAGAGCAGGCAGGGCAGAGTGATACTGACTGCTACAGAGGAATAGGTGCCTGATCTTCAACATGGTATAAGAAAGAGCAACTGAAATAATGCTGAAGTTAAAAACTGAAACAAAACAAAAGTCAAAGCAAAAACTGCTATCTTTTCAGCATCATTCTTACCAGAGAATGGTAAAAACCCAAAGACATTTTAGAATTATACCATGATAAACTTTTTGAACAAGAAAGGCAGAAGTGGAAGTGACTTTGGCCTGATCATCTGTTCCGGCTATGATTTTCTTACTCACTAATGATACTTCTACTGAGTTGTTGGCTTCAGGCTGTGATTTCATGTTCAGCTTGGTGCCCATGATCTAAGGGTTGCACTGACTTAAGGAGTATGAAGCTTAACTGCAAAGGCTTCTGTAAAATACAGTGCTCAAGTGTTACCTGATTGGTAAATTTATTCTCAGTTGCAAAGTTGCTTCCTTCATTTTAAAGAAGCAGCTAAACTTAAAACAATCCAAGGTCAGATGTTAAGTCTGTGAGAGGCAGGTAAATTAACTGCATTGTTTGGATTGTATTCCCTTGCTTTCACCAAAACAAACCTACCCTTTTTTTTGTCCAATACATTTTCTCTTTGCTCTGTGTAATTTATTCAACATCTGCAGTTTATGATGATGTAGGGGTTTATTGCTACCAGTCACCTCCTGAGGGACCACTGATATATGACAGGCACACTGTGCTCCTTAGGTAAATGTGCTTCTTACTTTTAAGTAATTTGTGCCTAATACCTCAAAGAACAGTTTAGTCCTGTAGTAAGCCAAACAACTCTTAAGGGATTTAAATGCAGTCAAGTCCTGTAAACTAGATAGACATCCCAGTCTCATTTCTGCATATTAAGTGGAAAGTGAGGAGGAAGTGGGAAGAGGAGTTAGTAGCTTGAGGTGGAAATTCAAAGGTTTGCTGTGACTGACTTTAGCATGACCTGGAATAGGAATATAACTTCCTGATTTGCAAAGCTGAATTTCTGTATGCTGTATACTCAGTTATCCTATGTAAGACAGGTGAATTTGAACAAAAAATGAATTAATGCAGCATAAATGAAAGATGAAGACTTTGACTTTTATTTTAGTAACTTCTGTCATAGAGAATTGTATTGACGGACTGTTGAAGTACTGCTAAGACAAGCTTAAATAATCATTGTGCTGGGAAAATTTTCCTTTTTCAGCCATGGGAGACCATATTCTGTTTTAGTCTTTGCAGGAAGAGTAATTTGATATTGTTACTGAGCCTAAGGCCATTAAAATAAGAATTTGCTTTATCATTTTGTTTATCTTATATAATAAAAAAAATAGGTTTCTCTAATTCTCTAAGACAAAGCATATTTAATGTCTGTCTGACTTAAAACATTTTTTACCTTGCTATAGTACCAAAGATGGGATCAAAACACACGGTGTCAAAATCACACTTCCAAAATGTGTGTTCATGTGGGCAAGTATGTGTACCCCGTGTATGATTCAGTTCAAAAACCGCATACTATTGGGTATTCCGAATACGTGCACTCCATGATCTTGTAGACGTAGTGTCTCAAATGTTGATCCCAAAGGCAAAAAATTGTAGAAGCAGCAGAGGGTGAACATGTAAAGCTTATAAAACACAGTGAAAAATCAATGCCAAACCAATTGATGAAATAAATCTAATTTTAAAAGGAGCCAATAAGATTTTGATCGATGTTCTGTGTTCTGTAGTGTTTCTTTTTTATATTGAAATGGAGTTTATGCGTTGTTTGATTACTCCTGTTATTCTTTTTCAAGTGAAAACTTGATGTGGGAATCATTGTTCATTTCTGGATTTTTGCAATGTGAATGAATGTATGTAATAAGCTAGAGAGAAGGTATTTCAAAAACAAGCAGAACAGACTTGCCTACAGTAACAGGCTGTAAAATTAACTAAAAGTGAAAAAGGAATAAATGTTAGTAGTTCCTCAGAATTCTTTCTTGAATAGTGTTAAGTTTGTCTGCCTGCAGAATTCTGAGTCACAACCTGTTGGTAATACAGAAATATTGAACTGCATTCTCATCAGCAACAATTGATGATGCCAGTTCTGGGTTAGAAATTACTGCAAAAGATAGTTCCTGTCCTGTGAAAATCCCAGAAAAAATCTAAAGATAAGACTTTGTTGCCTAGCTGGCATGTCAGATAGCTACCCTGCTATTTCTATTATTAATTTTGAAGGAACATCAAAATTTTGTGGAATATTGTGAATTTGGGAAGCAACATTTTAAAATAAACTCCCTTTGTCAAGCGGTTGACTCCTAAATGCAGCTTTTAAAATACTAATTTCAGAAGAGCAGGTGTAATAAGGCTGTGTTCAGCCTACTTTGGGAAATGAGCTCATCATCAGAGTGTAAGTACAACTGGATAAATTAGGTATACAAATTTTATATGTACAGCAGCTAAAGGTGTGGAAACCTTCTCCTCGTCGTAGTTATAGACTAGTCGTATCTTTTCTTATCATACCTGATTCAAAGCAGAGTATCAGATAACATTTCATGCCTTTCCAGCCGTTTCTGAGGACCGTGTTAAGTTTTTGATCCTTCCGCTTTTGTTTTATCATATTGGTAAGGCTGTGTCTCCCACACAAAAACAGATGATGTGGAAGTAAAAAATCCCCCTTTTGTTTTATATTTTGTTCTGCTAGTGGTATTGGTGTTTGCTGTAAAAGGCTTTTTGTCAGATTTGTAAGTAAAGCAAGACTGTACAGTGGATATTCAATAGGTAATGTTTAAAACATGTCACACTTGAAATCTTTGTGACTACACCTGTATTCCTTAAGGAAAAATCTTTATTTGCCAGCTAGCACTTCAGATTACTCTGTGTGATATAATGTACATGATAAATGGCATCCTACAGGGGCAATATCTACTGCCCAAAATGCTACAGTAATTTTTTTGACCTCAAAAATGGGAGAAAACAAGGATTCTCTCTTATGTCTCTTTTTTGAAAAAGAGACCTTCTATTTTTTTCCAGGTTGGTGTAAAGCTTTCTTGTGAAAAGACTTACAAAGTATTTAAGTTCAAATTTTACATGAAATATTAAATTAACTTTGCTTTGGCTTGAAACCATTTCTTTGACAACAGAGATGTTTAATGATGTTAGAAGCCCTCAGCCACTGGAAGCATAATACTGCTGATACTGCAAGGCAAATGCAAGTTGCGCTCCAAAATGACTACTCCATTAATTGTACCTCTGGTTTGGAGGAAGAACTTCAGAACTTCAGAGAATCCTCTATGATGTGATTTGATGACTTCAGATATTGAAGGACTGATTTTTTTACTATCTTGGCCTTTATCCGAACAGTTGGGATTTTCCCCTGTGCACCTCCAGGAAAGCTGTGTCTGTGAAGCTTGTATCTCCTGGCTGGTGCTTCAGGCACAAGGCTTGAAAAGTTTTCAGTGTTGTGTCTGACACTGTATGTTGCTGTGTGGTTCTGCAGCTTCTTCCTTTTAATATGCTTCTACTAAGCCATATTGTTTCTTCTTCAAAGAATTTGCTGTGCTTGACAAGTGCTGTCACATTCCATGCAATAAAATGCAGTGATTTTATTACAGTTTAAGGACAGAACTAGTGAAATTTGAGGCAAAAAGGAAGTAGTGACTCAGAAAGCAAGGCTGTGTGTGGCTGCTGAGTGTGCATTCATGCAGTGTGTGTGTGAGGGCTGAGTGTGTATGAAGGAAACGGAGAAGTTTTTTTTTGCCTTGAGACAGTGAGCATTTTGTAGGCGTTCCTGTTTCTACTAGGATGAGTCTTCAGTGTTTTTTATCTTGCAAGATTACTTCAGCTTTTCTATTAATGGAAAAAAAAGCAGAGACAATGTAATTTTTGACTGGAATATTGTAGTTGATCAGTCACTCTGGTTAACATGTCCTGATCAAAATTTTTACAAACCCAATTGCCAGTATTGCAGTATGTTCGAATACATCAGCTGTTTGATGCAGGTGGGAACCAATAACTGGTATTTTTACTGTAGTTACGTAAAGATGCAGTTGTCATACTAATGCTTTTATGTCTTAATAGATAACAACATTCAACAGATATGCAAGTTTCTTCTCTGTAAATATCTGAGAGTCAGATCGCTTACAGAAGTAGCCTAATGTTTATACCTGAGCACAGTAAGTGAATGTTAATCGATGCAAGTCTGATCTAAATTGAGTTATCCTGACTGATACCATCTGAAAATGACACATAATTTCTTTAGTATATTTTATCCCAGTCACCCAGTGTTTGTGCATTTTACAATTTACCTTTAATCTAGCTAGACAAAAAGTTATCATCATGAAGAGAAATTGCTGATGTCCTGTGTAGTTTAATGTAAGAGTTCTAGCTTCATCATTAACCTCCTAAATTTTTTAATTCTTAGAGATATCAACAGTTCGTGTTTCCTCTTGGGTTTAGCTGTGGTAACTGCAGGAGGTAATGTCAGTTTAGTCCTATTGTAGCTAAGCCTTACTGGGCTTATTGATCTTTGTCTTCTGGATTGTGGGCCTCTCTTGCCTGGGTTTTTGGTTAGGAAGATCTGTGAGAGGAAGCCTTGTCCGTGTGCCTGCTTTTCCTGAAGATGGCTGATTAGTGTGCAGTAGGCTCAGCAAACTATTTGTGTCTGAAGTGGTGAAAGAGGAAGCAGTCTCAGACGTGTAAGAAGCAGTGTGCTTGGATGGCATACTTCAGGGTTGCATTTATGGACATGTATATGTGTATTTGGAGGGTTATTATTACTGAATAATAGTAAGATGCTAAAAAGCCATTTATTCAGCTGCACATGGTGAAATGAGATACTGGTGAAATCATGTGTCTTGGATCTGCAAGAGGGGAAGGAGAAGAGAAACAAATTCTGCTCAGAGAAAAGCAGGAAGAGTTGGGGGAAAAAGTACTGCTAGTACACAGGGACCTTGACAGGCTTGAGAGATGGGCCTGGGCAAACTTCATGAACCACAAGGCCAAGTTCAAGGTGCTGCACCTGGGCCGGTGCAATGCCAAGCTCAAATACAGGCTGGGTGGAAAGGAATTGAGAGCAGCCCTGAGGAGAACCACTTGTTTGTGGTTGTTTGTGTACGAAAACTTCATTATGACCTGGCAATATGTGCCTGCAGAAAGCTTGCATCCAAAGCAGCGTGGGCAGCAGGGAAGGGAGGGGATTCTGCCCCTCTGCTCTGCTCTGGTGAGACCCCACCTGCAGTGCTGCATCCAGCTCTGGGGTCCCAGCACAGGAAAGACATGGATGGACCTGTTGGAATCCACAGGACATCTGTTAAATCGATCACAGGGCTGGAGCAGCTCTCTTAAGAAGACAGGCTCAGAGAGTTGGGAATATTCAGCCTGGAGATGGCTGCAGGAAGATCTTAGAGCAGCATTACACTGGCTAACAGGGAAGTACAGGAAAGCTGGAGAGGGACTTCTGACAAGGATGAGTAGTGATAGTAAAAGTGCAAATGGCCTTAAACTGGCCTTAGACATTGTGAAGAAATTCTTTACTGAGAGGGTACTAAAAAAAGAATGAGCTTGTGAACTTTATTTTCATTCTCTATCACGGCAAATCAATCAGAAAGGCATGTTGTGGATGAACATGTTACAAAAATTATAATGAAAGAGAGAGTTTGTTACTAGGGAAGTCTTAGAGAAAAAATGAATATATCTGTTCCAATCATTGTGTTCTTCAGTAAGCTGTCTTTCCTGATATATAAGCAATGAAGAATGTGTCCTGAATTTATTGCCCAAATGTATTTTGATGGCTGTGTTCCATTAAGGGAAAGAGAACCTAAGTTTATTCCTTATATCCAGGTAGAACTAAGACTAGAGGGAAAAGGCTAGCTTAAGAAAAATTGTGCATTTATAATTATTAAGGATAATTAATAATTAAATGCTTTTATTGAAAGATTAAAATTTTGTTACCTAGAATTCCAATTAAGTATAGCAGAGAGTACATGCCAGCAACAAAAATGTTTATTTTCATGTGTTTTTTTCTGAAATACGTCTTTTAGAATCAGTCACATGTGTTTCACCAATTAAGAACCATTAAAAGTAAATAAACTCTAATATTCCCATACAACTAGCTTGACAGTAATGATGTGCACAAGAGAATAACTTCATTTTATATTTTGTGTGTGAAATTATGAAGAAGATCCTTCCCTTCAATACTTTGCTTTCACACAGTTGGTTTTTCTTCTCTGCTGTTTGGAAGGCTGCTGATTTTATCGAATGAGAACAATTCAAAACTCATAGTATGTCAGCTGTGTTCTGAAGATTCAGGGTGAAAGGCAGTTACTTTGTCTTTTTACTGATTTCAGCTAAGTGAACAAAAAGGGGTAAAATTAAAATTACAACTTGCTACATATTATTTGCTGTGTCTTTTGTGTATTCCTGCACTCTTTTGGACTGTTTTTCTAAATCGATTTGTGAGGTTTTGAAAAAGTTTGAAAAGTAATGAAAAGCTTTTCCACATGTACATGAAGCTGCTGCTTATCTGTTACTTTGCTGTGAAAGGGACTTACGTCAGATTCAGACTTCATTAGGTTGTAAACTACAGTGTCTTGCAAAATTTAGTTTTTGGCTTTCTTGGGAGCTCTGAAGGTAAGGAATGTCTACCCACAGGTAGTCCATTCCTTCAGCCAGCAGTGAAAAATGCTACAGCTGAGGGCAAAGCCCAATATTTAACTTGTCCTTTAAAATTTTGTGGTGTTTTGACTTCTGGTCATCATTTCCACTCATGGAAATTGTCTTCTAATGTGTTACAGAACAGGAGCAAACGCCTGGAAAAGGTCCATGTTGTTCTTGGAAATAAACCCTGTGATTTGGATTCACTTATTTCTACCCTGGCCTACGCCTACTTTCTAGACAAGGTAATGGAAAAATTGGACTGAGTGGTCTTAATTCACTTGTTCCAGATTGTTACAGAGATCTTATTGTTAAGATAATTGCTATAAAAACATTTTTTCTGGACAATAGTTTTGTTATTATTGAAAGTGAATTTTTAAAAGATAAATAATTGACATTTATTTCTGTTCAAAAATGCATGAGTGGTTGTTAGGTGGCTTATTGAACAGCATGAAAAAATAAGTCCTGGGCTTCATTCCTTATCCTTTTCCTCTTCTGGTTTCCCACATACTCTGTAGGAGACCAACAGAAATGCATGAAGGAAAAAAGGGGGGAAATACCTTTTTTTTTCTCTCTTAGTTTAGTAAAGGGGTTTCTAATTGCTCACTCTGTTAAAATACCATTCTGATGAAAACTAAGTCCAATTTTCACAATTGTGCACCTATGTTACAGGTCAGTCCTCCTGATGTTCTTTGCTTGCCTGTGTTGAACATACAAAGAAAAGACTTCAGCTACTTCACTGAGACAAGATTTATTTTGGAAGAGCTCAAAATCCCAGAGTCATTCCATATCTTCCGAGATGAAATCAATTTGCATCAGTTGAATGCTGAAGGGAAATTGTCTTTAACACTTGTAAACAGCAACATGCTGACAAGGTATTGTGCTTTCTGTCCAGTAAGGCGGTGTACATGAATTAGAGCCCTTTCAAAAATTATGCTTTTTCTGTATTAACATTGATATTACAATGTTAACACAGACCTAAAAAAAAGGAAACAAAAATGTATTTTGTCTCCTGTTATGTTTGATAAGTGTAACAAGGTGAACAGTCCTCTTTTCTCACTTCTAATGGAACTTCCACTTTCAAGAGTTTTGTGTTTTCACACAGATTAGATATTCTAATTTAGGTAAATAGTGTGGAAGTTTCCTGTAACCAGTAGATAAGACATCAGAGTTTTTCCCCTTTTTCTTAGTTAGCTTTCCTTTGAGAATCTTACATTCATTTGCAGTTGTCCAGACACTTGGATATGTGCTATTAAGATGGCTGGTAGATTACTGTGGTCCTTACCAGCTACAGCCTTTCAAAAGGCTCAGAGTTGATCTCTGGAAGAGCATAGTCCCTATACCCATCCTTAAGAGGGACTGTTTACAAGGCCATTGTGAATCTTTTATGAAGAGCCTCTTTATAATGGTCTGCCTGTCTTGCCCAGAGTGAAGAATGCTGTTTACTTCCAGCTCCCCTTAGAACTTCATTTAAGACAAGTAGCAGCCTACGGCACCATTGCATCATGAGAAGTGCACTGTGAGAAGAGATTAGGCTAAAAGTGAAATGTGTGAATCTCATGGCTGTTGATATGTTAAGTGCTGTTAGCTCAGTGCATCATTCACTGCTCAGAGTAAAAATTTTCTGTAAGATCTGCTTTTTGTTTAGAATTAATTTGGCTTGGTCACTGCTGTTGTAAACAGAAACATGAAGTATCTAAACCCATAAAAAGTTTTCAGAATATTAAGTTGAGAAAGTCCTAAATCTCCTCTATATAAGGAAGGCTATTTTCAGGACATGAAAAAATACCTTTTTGAAATAGTTTTTAATAGATTTTGATGAGGGAAATGTCATACTTAGTGATGTATCAAGCAGTAAAAATCTCTGAACACCAAATTTAAAAAATCATGGGTTTAGGACCTCTGTGACATCCTTTACCTTTGTAGTAGACTTCAGGTAGCTGTAACAGTGCTGCTGTAGTCCAGAATTTAGAAAAATGTGTTGCACTTTTTTTACTGAGTTGTCTAAGCTACTATAAAGATAAATATATATATAACTTCTAAATTTCCTTGATAGTGAGGATAAAACTTTGGAATCAGCTGTTGTCAAAGTCATCAATCCAGATGAGCAATGTGACAGGAGCCTGGAGTTACAAGCATGTTCTTCCTCTTTAGTCGTAAAAGAGATTCTTCAAAAGGCGCCAGAGTTAATCACTCAGCAACTGGCTTATCTCCTCAGAGGTGAGAGATTACTCTTTATATTAAATACTGAAAGGTTTAATGGAGTGTTTCTGAATTTGCTCATGCAGAAAGAGTGTGATCCATTCTTTGGTTAACAATCCCTTTAAAGACCACAGGAAGCTTCATAAAAGAAGCAGGGAGTAAAGAGTTTGTTAAAGAGTAACATTATATTGAATATTAAAAATGTGCATTTAAAAATAGGCATGAGAGGTCTTTGGTGTATCACTAGACAAGAATATTAAATGAAGCTGTCGACATACCAGCTGGGTAGCTGGAAAAGCTGTGCAGTTCGTTGATTCCAGGGGCATTGTGGACAACAATACGGATTGGAATCTAATATTTACAAGTTAAAGCTTCTCCCTCCCAAGGGTTGTACTTTTTTATAGAATGGTGCTTTAATGGCATGATGCAAAACTTTTGCTGTTTAAAAGCAGTGTTACAAATCTTCATTGTGCTCTCCTTTTCTTTTGTACTGTATGCCCAGTAGAGTAAAAAGTGGGGATGGGCTTCAGCAATCAGAAGTATTTTCTTCTCTGTCTTGGAAGTTCATAATTTATATTCATTTTGCTGGTTTATTTGATGCAGCAAAACTTTACAGCTGGAAATAAAAGTGGTGTTGAAAAGAACAGTCACTGCTTTTAAATAACTTACTGAATTTTAATAACATTCGATGAATTTTATAGGTTTTAAGTTTCAATTATGTGAAACTGCTAAATGTCCTTTTAAGAAATTAATGTGGGCATGTTTAATGAGGATTATGAAAACTTGCCTACACTTAGACTTCAGAAGCAACTAGAATCTGGGTAAATCATTGTACTCATCGCTGTGATAACTAATAAGCATGTTATAAGAAATCGCAAAGATTATTTAAAAAAAAATACTCCACAGAATAAGCATTATCGGTAACACAGCATTTAGCCTGTCCTTACAGTATCTTTCCATGCTGACAAGCTTTAGTTAACTTGCCATGAAACATTTTTGTAAGCTCCAAATTTCTATTGAGTAACTCTCCAGGAATCTAAGCAAATGACCAAGCATAATAAATGGTTTTGGAGGCAGAACAAGAAAAGGGTTTTGGGGAGATATCAGGATACTTATTTTTTGGTGGAGAGTCAGGAGAAAGAGGACTGAATAATATTCAAGAGTATGTTCAAGTACTGTATGTGGATGTGTCAGCACATTTTGTGCCTCTAATCTATAAAAATATTAAAATAATGTGCTTTTATTAGTGTTTGCATTAGAGATAGCACTTCCAGTTTTGGGGAATATAGTAGCTAATTTTATTTTTTTTTAAATCAATGAATAATTACATTTTGATTGTTACATTTGGTAGAGCATGTTTGAGGAACCTAATGGATAAAAAGTCCCAGCATACCTTCTTTTGCATGGTATGGGAAGCCACTGGCAAAGCCTGGGGAACAGAATACAGCTGCACTTGAGACTTGATGCTCTTCTTCTTCTCCCAGCAACACAGCCTGTATGGATAAAACGTGAAATAATGTAGGAAGTCCTCTTGGTCTCTTAAAACAGGAAAAGGTTTTGGAAATTAAAAATCTTTCGTTACAGATTTTGAACAGTCAGTGAACACATCATTGGTTTTGATGAGATTAATTACAAAAAATTAAAAAGTCATAGGCACTTATGTATGTAAATAGCAGATCAAACTAAAACAGTCTGAAAACAGAAGATTAAATACAACCTGCCAGGTCTAGGTTTTGTGTTTCTCTGTATATAGTGTGATCTTTTATAATGAGATATAGCTTCTTAAATTCATCTTACCATAGGGAACAAAGGGACCATGTGTCATGAAAGGAGGGGTGGCTGTTCCATTTCCACTGTTGACAAATGAGTATGTAGTGGGTTGCAAGTTGTCACCTCTCTCTCAGGGCACTTCACAGCCATGGAGGCTGCAAAAAGGCTCTACTGTGTTTTTCACATTTTGTTATGTTCTTCCAATGTAAATCTGTATATGGTTAGTTTGTCTAAATTTCAGGTTAAGTTGAGAACAGAAGGCCAAAGTACAAGTCAAAGTGCTAAGAAACAGGATTTTATTTTCATAAAAATGCTGAGAGATGCTTTTGTCTGAGTCTCTGAGCTGGGACACCCTCTTTCATTTTCTGACTTTCCAGCAAGAATTTTGCTAGGAAATCTTTTTGTTTAAAAGATAAAAGAAAATCTCACGTTTTAATAATTATCGTGTAATGACCAAGACAGCTTCCTTTGTTGACTGTTTCTGAAATTTTTTTTTCTTAAAGTCTGTTAGCAGTTTTTAAATTTTAATAAAAAGGCAGATGTTTCTATGTATAAATTTCATCTTCAAGCAAACTTTCCCTGCTTGTCTATGTTTAAAACAAAAAAAAGTCAAGAGAAGACATTTCCTGTGAAACTGAACATTATTGAGTTAGGCACTTTTATATTTAAATATTGATTTTTAAATTTTTTAGGTGAATGCTTTTCTGGTATCTTCGTCTCCTTATGAGACATTATATAAGGTGATTCTACCCTTGGGCTTTTGAGTAGAGTCTGCTTGGAGAATCAGTGTTGTGCAGCCATATTTGCCTTAAGTTAGAGCTTGTGTTGTCCCTGGGTTTCTGCCAGAAGCAAACAATTACAGAACCCGCCAGAGTCCTGGGCCTGTATTATTTTATTTCCCAAGAGATGTTTATAAGGGGACTGTTGCCAAACTCAAGATCCATTAAACTGCTGAATCATTACATTCTCTGTTGCAGCCAGCTGGCAAGGATGTTATTCCAAGCACTCACTGTCAGGTACCTTGGGTCAATGCACTCTGAAAAATGCCTCCTTATGTTTGTTTGTATAAGGCCTTGAAGGATGCCACAAGGTGCAAACCACAACATGTAAATATAGACAGATTTCCAGCAAGAGCGTCAGCAATTTTTTAATGTGAGTCTTCTTTTGCTAGTGATGAGCTACATAGTTGAGGTCTTTTCATGCCCTTTTGGGGCAGTCTTGACTTTCAGTAGAGAAGATTAGTTTGTTATTCTAGCCACCCAGACAAATGTTAAGAAATACCCTTTTAAGGACTTTGGGAATTATGCCAGGGTTTTTTTTTTTGGGTTTTTTTTTGGTTTGTTTTTTTTTTTTTTTGTTCTGTCTTGTACATTGATCAGATGATTCACATGCTCCTGCGGTGATGCATCCTTAATATATATGCCAGGAAGAAAGGATCATTTTGACCTGCACCAAACACTGCACTTACTTGGACTGACACTTCTTTTTAATATATGGAAGCAGGTTTTTTTGGGGGCAGTGTGGTTTTCCCCAGTTATATTTTATTCTAGCTTCACTACATTTCTTGTTAATTACAATAAAGATTGCTTATTTGGATATATTTGCAATTTTGGTTTGCTGGGGGTTTTTGGGGGGGAGGGTGGGGTGCGTGAGGAGTGCTTTCCATAAGGGACTGTTGGTTTTCCCCTTTTCCCTGTCCTTTATTTTTACAGGTTGTGGAATAAAACCTTGACAGGAGAAATGCCTATATTTTCATTGTAATGTTTCTCTTAGCCATAAACTTATAATTCAGGAGATGCTTGTGCTGTTCTTAATGTTTTCCCAAAACGACTTCTGCCTTCATTAGATCATGTTTAATATTAATGCACAGCAATTGCTTTTGGCAAAACTAATGCTTCGCTTCCAAACTGCTTTGCAAAAAAAGAATAAAATGCACATTTTTAAGAACCATAGTCTATTTTCTAGTGACCTCTTCAGAAAAAAAAAATGTAGTAAAGTGTGATGTACACAAGAAATAATATTGAATCTTGTATTGCCTATTATATATTTTTTTTCTCTGCTTGTAAGCAGACAGCAGCCACCATTATATTTCAGAAACCCTGGGGGAGTCACACCAACATTAAGTAAAACCTGCAGAAGATTTCTGAGACCATGTATTGTTTTTACAACAGGTATTTGTAAGACAGTGCATGACTAAATGGACTACTGACCTTTGGTCAAGCAAAAGTAACTTAAGTGAACTCTTTTCCTAAGCTTACCTGGAATCTTAACCCTTCCAGGTCTGCTGAGCAAGCCTGAGGGAGAAGAGGTGTACCTTTTTTTCCTGGTGATGAGCACAGTACTGAAGATTGATCACAGCTTTAAAGGACAAGGAAATGTTGATCTTAGGGCTTGCTGACACCTTAGTAATTTGAGAATGATCGTTTTCTGGCTTTCATCCTGGTAGAAAAGTGATCAGTTGGAAGCACTACAGTATTGGTGTGATTAGGGACAAAAAAAGAGCGTTTTAGAAACCTTTTGTAAGGTGTCTACCTATTGTCAGCAAAGGTTACATCATGTTGACTTCCCAGCTGGTGAGCTTGGGTGGATAAACAGCTCACACCTCTTGGTCTATGGCATTTTCCTGTATGTTTGTGTTAGGCTTTTCTCTTCTTCTTGTTACCTAAATGTTCCATTCCCTGAAGCACACACAGCTATGGTAAAATTTTCATCCATTGTATATCTGAGGTTGTGTGCAGATGGACAGACTGCCTAACTCATCCTAATGCTGCTGGAGGGCTTTACAGGGTATGCTGCAGCCTCCCTCCAGTAGATGTGATGTATTTGAGCACACGTAGATCCAGCTCTTTCTGCTGGAGTCTCCATTTCCTTTGTGTGTGCATGAGCAATTTCTCTTTCTGTTTCTGGACGAAGGAAAAAAGCAGAAAATTGCTCTTGTTAAAATACTTCATGCAGCCTGGTCCCTGAGCTGGCATTTATCCAGAGGCAACTCTGTGCTGACTTGAGAGCATGTTGTGGGGTGTCTCACTCATTCTGGTCATCACTGTTTACAAGCTATAGAATATATCTCAAGAGTATATATGTAGCACAAGCATTGTTATCTGCTGTGGAGTTGAACAACAAAGAGATATTTTTAGATGAATTATCATGGAGGCTGCTGGTTGAGAAACTTTCTTCCTGTTAGAGGGACTGAAAACCAGGCCTTGATAATGGGTGTAGATATCCGGGTACTTTACACATCAGTTATTTACCTGTAGAAATCTGAAATCTACTAGTTATGTTGTGTTTCTAAATTTAGGTGATTTTCATGCAGTCTGTATTTATTGAGTATTTTTAATACTATCAAACAGAGCCGGAGCATTGTCTGAAGGTGATTGAAAGACTAACATAAAAAGCTGCTGCAAATTAAAAGAATATTGGCAGTTACATTGTCTGTAATAGAAACACAGAATGTAACTTCACGTATTTGTATTTAATTCCAGAAATTAGTATCTGATGGGGAACAGCTTTTGGCTTGTTTAGCATTTAATCCACACAGGATTTGTTAATAAGGTTGTGTTTACTTAGCATGGCACAATTTTGTGTTGCAAGTGGTTTGTGAATTTTGAATAAATTCTATTTGTTACTTCATGTGATGATGTGTAGGAGAAAAAGCAAATGAATGCAGAGTAGATATTTGGAGAGTGAAATTGAGAGTGGCAGTGTCAAGGTTTTTCATTTACTCTTTTTTTGCCTGGTGCTAAAGCCTAAACACATTGTTTTACTGTAATATCTTACTCCTTTATTATAGTTATTGTACTCAGTTGCTTATTGACCCAGCATGAGGTAATGAAATAATACACTTGTTTGAAATTCTTGTGCACAGTAGAGTAATAAATAATTTCAAGGCTGAAGTATAAGATTTTATTATCCTGAATTTACTGTGGGTGATTGGAAGCAAACACTGGGTATACTGATAAATGGAATCCCAGTCTCCAGGGAATGAAAGAGGTGACTTAAAGCATAGCGTGTAGTTGTCTAAAAAGGCATCACTCTGACTTCTGTGTTGTAAGACAATTCCAGTCACTATGGAGTTATTTCCTGGATTATGTTTCTTTTAAATTTTAAATTTTTAGTTGTCTGAATTGGTGTTTTTTGGTGCGTCTGTTGACAAGAATTAGCCAGAGTCAGTTACACCACAGTGACCAGTGACTTGAAGATCACTTAGTTCAAACACCACTGCCATGGACAGGGATGCCTTTCACTAGTCCAGGTTGCTCAGACCCTATCCAACCTGGCCTTGAACATTGCAGGGGTGGGGCATCCCCAGATTCTGTGGGCAGCCTGTTCTGGTGGCTCACTATCCTCACAGTAAAGTATTTCATATGTCCATTGTAGAAGTTCACTGACATGTCCGCAGAAGGAAGGTTGGTGGTGTGGATTTATGTTTCAAAACACACCAGCGCTTGGCCTAATGCCTGGAGAGAGGAGAATATAGCCATGGGCTGCTGCTGGCTGTGCTGCTGCACAACTGTGTTAGTGTACCAAAGCATGCTGCACACCGTGGCAGCTCTGGGACCAGACAGGTGGCTGCAGCAGAGGCACTGAAGAAGAAACCAGTTCTGATTTAGGAGCTTCATATTAGGAGGATGTTTCCGTGTGAATTCAGTGAATTCTCAGTGGAAACAACCTCCAAGAAGGAATGAGCTTAGGAAGCAATATGGTAAAACTTCTTGCTTCTGTAGTACCTCTTTGATATTTACAGGAGACATTGACTTTTTGTCTTTCAATGTTTCAGGGAGCATTCTCTTCAAGTGCATGTCTTTGGAAGCTGACAGAATGACAGAGCAGCAGGAGAAAGTACTGTCAGTCTTGGAGGAAAAGTTTCCAGATCTTCCCCCACGAGAGGAAATTATCTCTGTTCTCCAGGAGACTCAGTTTAATGCCCAAGGTAGTACAGCTTCCATCCATTTTTCAGACCTGTTACAAAAAACTGTATCAGAATATTGTTGTATTGTGGTGAAAATAGGTGCCGCATGCTATCTTCATTGATGGTTAAATGTTGTATGTAAATTTTAAATTAAGTTGCTTATATTCAAAATCATGAAATTGTGATTTCTTTTGAGGAACTACTTAGCTCATAGATAATCTTGTACTCTTTTTACAAATAAAGTTAACGATTTATTTTATATATTGCTTTTACAAGTGTATGCTTATCAAGAATTTGTATTGATTCACATGGACATGAAAAATGTGTCAGCCCATGGGCAGAAATTGTGTTGCAATTACCTCTGTGGTGTGGAAGTAAATTTTGTTTTATGACCCAGATTTACTAAGAGCTGTGTACAGAGGAAGTCAATTTGACATCAGACTCAGATTAAGGAAGCAGTGGGAAAGTTGCAATTCTTTTCCTTTCTTCTGATAGAAATACCAAATAGAAATACGCAGTGATCTAAAGTGGCAATGTTTGAACTCAAAATTTAGTAGCAGGCTTTGGAAGAGATGCTGTGAAAGCCTGAAGAAAATCCTTGCAATAACTCTTACATTTTTTACTGGCATTTGCTACCATGTTCTTACCAAAGAGTGAGTATTAAATTCGTAGGAATATTTCTCTGATAGATTTATCAGGTAAACCCTGTACAGACTCAGGGTCTTTTTTTATTCTCTATCTGCCCATACGCAGAAATTAGTCATCAAAATTCAGACCATCAGCCTGAGACAACTGTCCTATCGGGTGGATTAGGACAGAACTTGAGGTGCTGCTTCCCTTTGCCCTTTCTTTCAGTGAGATTACAACGTAATTCAGTTCAGGTCCATAAACGTTCTCTTTAGTGCTCTTAAATTCCTCCGCTCAAGTAGTCATAGTTCAGGAATGAACTGTATGCAGTGTAGATTGGAAAGTGGCAGTGAAAGTGGCTTTTATGGAAGTCAATTCTAATTTGGTGAGTTGCCAGGGAAAATGGTTTGGTACTGTTTGTCATGGAGTTTTTCAATATATTACTGTGTTCTCCCCACCCACGTTGCCTTCAATACAAAATCAGCACAATTACTTAGTTCAGAAGTAATTTGATATTTGTGATTTCATATGAGACCACAGAAATTGTCTAGCTATACATTTATTATCATCTGGAGTTACATTCACTTAAAACACACAGGAATACAGGTGTTGCAGGGGATTTAATTCTTCACACTTGTCGTTAGTGTGTATCACCCCTTAAATTTCTTCCTTTCTTAAAAAAAAAATCCCTCTAGAAAAATTAGACATTGAAATATTAATTTTAGTTTTCTCATATGATGTCCTGAAATACAGAAAGAAGGTTCAGCATTAGGGTCTAAGTTGTGTTTTTAATTTATGTTGATAGATCCGTCAGCTGTAGATAATTGTATATATGAAATTTTTTTTTTTTTCTTAAACAGCTGTGAGTATTGAGGAGGTTATGGTCAAGAATCTCAAGGAGATTTCAGATGGAGAAATCAAAGTAGCAATTAGCACTGTGTACATGACACTGGAGGTAAGAGAAAACTTAAAACATGTTTAACAGCCTTATTGCATATGGAGATGGTTCTTTAAAACAGATTGTGAACAAGTTATTTTCTCAATATTTCTTCAGTATGAGCAGAATTTTCAATGATGTAATTAACTTTAACAGAAGTAGTAGCTATTTGTTATCTCACTTATAATAATAATATTATGATTATTCCCTCCCTTTAGATTGTACCACAGTGTGTTAAAAATGATGGCATCAACAAATTGGAACCTTTGGGTAAATTGAAGGTGTGAGCTTTCTGCCTTGATCTTAACGAGAGTTACATGCTGCTGGATATTATGTAAAAATATTATTTTCAAAATATGGATGCTTAGATCACTGAACAAGTATGACATGACACTATTACTTCTGATTTAAGTTTGCATACTGGCATATTGTTTAGTAATAAAATGTAAGTGGTGTGAAGAAAATACCAATAACAAAAACATTTTCAGTCTCTTCCTTTGCATGAAAGTCACCTATAAAAAAGTATTTGAAATGTAGAAGAAAATTTTGTCTACTTCTATAAATGAAATCTCTTTTTTTTTTAAATGTCAAATGCAACTAAAAAAAAATCTCTTGAATAGTTCTTGCCTTTTGTGTCCTAAGAGATTTCTAACAATATGTGTCTTATGGTACATTCTATAAAAAATAAGATGCTTCTGTGGTTGAAGAAGTTTTTATTACAATCCAGCTAATAATTATTCATAAATTCCTGCTTTTGTACTAAAATATACAAAGCAATTTGGGTAGCAGAGATTCAAGAAATGAAGTTGAATCTATTAGTTTCCAATTAGTTGTTTCAGTATTAAACAGTTTTTACCACCAAAACAGCACTGCTTTATGAACCATAATTCGATCCTAAAAATTATGCTGAGGCTGGGCAGAAAGGGGATAGGGAAAGAGTATGGTAAGATAAGTCCCCAAAAGAGAAAATGGGATCTTAAAAAGTTCTTAATAAAATCCTCATCTTCTTTTGTTTTAAATCTTTCTATTTTACTCTGTCAGTTTCAGTTAATGGTGGACAGAGCTAGGAGATAATTAGGAGCTTTAGCAGTACATTTCCTTTTTTGTTTCTTTTGTTTAAATCATGTTTAATAACTATGTGGAATACAGATCTGTGCTCCACAGGTCCAAGCTACAGGTAAATCTGTCTGACCTTGTCTTTGCAACTCTATATGCTCAAGTTAATTGTAACTCAGAACTTGTCTTCCTTTTGGCTGGATCTCACAATTTGACTTCCTCAAGAGTAGGTGTTCCTAGTTCTCAAAGTAGGCAAGTTTTCAGCCTTTTTTCAGTCAGGTGTAACATGTGATGCTGACTTAGCTTGCCAAGAAGTGTTAAGATCTGGTGGTAAAGCAGTAAATGTTTCATAATTTTTTTCTCACCTAGCTAGTGATCATTGTGGAGGTTTGTTTGTCTGTAAGAATAAACTGAACAGATTTTAATGATGTTAGATGATTTTTAGTCCTAGTCTGTTACATAATTTTATTACTAGTATTTCTGATGGGATTTTTTTCTGAAAGTCACAGGCACCTACCTTCCTTTGCTTTTTGCTGTCTGTTCTGCTGTGAATAGTTTGTTCCAGAAACGACTAACTTTTCTGGGGTGTAACTGCTTTTTTTCCTTAGGTATAATGTTTGCAAAGTTACTGGGATCGAGATGAGTTTTGCCTTTGCTGCATTACTGCTCTTTGTTGAAATGTTTTGTGAACCCTCATTTTTGGTGCCAGTTTTTTTCATTCACTTTTATTAGTGATAGGGAAGACACGTAGTTATTTCATCCAGTGTCAGAAGCACAATACATATAAGAAAATTAATGACAAAACTGTCCAGACCTGTCTGTTCAGTTCAGAATTCTGTTATGAACACAGAATACACAAACTTTAATGAATTAATGATTTTCTCAGCAGTAATAATGGTAGTTTGTTATTCATCCTCAAAGTGCTCCACAGATGTTACCTGATTAAATATTAAGGAAACATGAAGAACAGACTTGGCAACAGGTGTTGAATCTCTAGTGTATTTGTGGTTTTGCTTCTTCAGAAGTATCACAAGGTCACTTTTCTCCTTGATAATCAGCAAATATGCAAAAGTATCTACCATTAAAGTGCTTTCTATAAGGCAGTCATTTTGTGTAAATGTGTTTATGTTTCTCTAAGAGTCCCTATGCAGCTTTGCATTTCTTGATACCCAGCTTTGGATCTGGCTTTCCTGGATATAGGTGGCATTAAAGCTGTAAGTTGAAATCAGACCTTTGTCACCAGTGACTGGCTGTCAGAGTTGTATGCTGCTTGAATTTTACATACATAACCACTTTATTTTTTAAGAGAATGACAAAATAAAAGTGACACTGCCCAGATCACAGTTATTTTTGTTGCCTTCACTGCAAAGTTCTCCAAGTCCTAATGATGATTACTCGTAAGATATTGTAGCAAAATTCAGTGCATACATTGCAGTTAATTTCTGTTACATTTTGTTATACTCTTAGAGTATCTTTTGCTACTTCTCTGCTGGAATTCTCTTGGAAATGAGAAATGTCTTCTGAGTGTGACTTTCTGGGAAAGTAATTTTTATCCTATGAAAGGAATACTATTGTAAAGCAAACTCTGCTTTTTAAAATGTAGTGCAGGTTTCATGAATATTCAGTTCAGTTGAAATGGCTCATTATAACATAGAGTAATAATATGCTTGTTGTACTAAGTCTTTTATCCGTTGGTTTGTGAACATTTATTCTAACTACTCTCAGAGCTTATGATTATAGAAAATCAATTACGACCTGAGGAAACGGGTCAGTCAGTTAAAAACAAGTTCTCTAATTGTCTGCTACTGACTGTAACAGGCAAGGGACTGTGTTCTGAAGGTCTGGGGTTCATGCCTCTGGCTGTGGCACCCACATACTTCATAAAGACAGTTTCCATGGCATGTAGAGGTTGTATGCCACTTAAAAAGGCTTAGAGATCTTGTCAGAGTCTCAGTGGAGACTACCGTCACCAGTGTTGTTTCCTCAAGAAAGTGTCCTGAAAATTCATGCTGTCATGGGAAGCTTGATGGTCCTTAAGTAGCCTCCATAGTCCAGTGAGCTGGGGATGGTGCCAGCAGGAAGTTCTGTCTCTTGTAACAGCTTCCCCCTTTGTGGCTTTATGCCTCAGAGGAACTAAGAGTGGCAGTTCCAGCAACAGTAATTTAAGAAATGTAGAAGTGTTTGAAGTCCAGAAATGTTAAGAAGTGTAGAAGTGTATCATCTTCCTATGAAAAAATACTCCTATGTTGGAGATACCATTTAATTTTAGAACTATTTTGTAATATTAGCAGGAAATAATACTGTTTCGCTGATTTGGACAATTTTATTTCTGCATTTTGAAAAATATTTATGTAGGGCAAATCAAGAACTTCTGTCTTAGCTGAAACATGTCAAACAAGTGCTTGGTAGACCATTACACCTCAAATAAGGGAGATTGCAACGAGTGTCTTTGAAAATTTGAACTTCTGCTGTCTGTCTATAATGATTATGTATACGTATTGTGTATTTGGGAACTTTTTTCCTCCCAGTATAAATATAAACGTATTTTAAATGGGAGCTTGGTCCATGAATTTATTTTTAATGCAAAAAACAAAACAAGAAGCAAACCCCAAGCAAACATGTTAACATTTAATCTTCCAGTAATGGAATTGGAAACAAAATTCTCAACAACTTACAATTGCAATGTGGTTCAAAAGAATTTTTCTGATGCCTGTTGTGAGAAGTTAGGGTATGTAAAATAAATGATGTATAGAGCTGTAGGAATGCGACTTTTGCAGACTACCTTATGTCTAAGGAACATTAAACATAGGGTTCTCGTTTAGCAAATAAATAACCATTCATTTCAATGGCTGCATAGTCTGGACTTTTGTGCATATTTTTGCAAAGATGAGAAGAGGCCATTAGGGATTTAATATAAAATAAATCGCCACGGGGTCTTCTTGTAGTCCTAGTCTTTCTGCCACATGGTGTGTCACTAATGTGCATAAATGGGCTTAAATGAATTTGTTATCTGTATTACATTTGCAGTATGTATATATTTATATATTATTTTTTAATTGTGTTTAAAAATAAAACATTAAATACATCATTTCTGAGAGTTGAAAACATACCATTTGTAAATGAATCAACCTTAATTAAGGTCTTAAAATGTCAGTGTGTGATATCTGCCTTAGGAAAATTTATAACATATATAGTACATAAAGCTTAAGCATACTTTCGTTTGCTTTTTCAGAAGTATTAAGAGGCTAAAGTCATAACCTCATATGACTGAGTAATGCAGCCACACGTGCATTAACATAAATAATGTACTCATGCTTAAACATCAGACTGCTGTCTAGAGGACATTAGCAAGTTGATTCCTCAGATCAGCCCAAGTACAATCCAAGGTGTGGAGAAGGTACACAGGGAAGCTGAATTCTCTGTAGTAACTTTTTTCTAAAGATATGAATGGAATCTGGTGGGGAGAACCATTCAAGTGGTGGTAGTAAGTGGTTGCCGTTGCAGCCAGTTGAGAAGTAAGCCAAGCCAATCAGAGCAGTGACAACTGTTCCTTAGCTGCCTCCCTGGGTAAGAGCAAGACCTGGCTCCTCATGTGTACTTGTACAAATGTGCAGAGCCTGGAGAATAAACACTGGGACCTTGACACCCTGTCTGAAAGTTAGTGTTTCACAGGAGTAGCTGAGACATGATAGGACAGCTCCCACCACAGAAGGAATATGATGGTTGGATATAGGCTGTTCTGTAGAGAGTCAGGGAAGGAGAGGAAGAGGTCTTGCACTTTAAGTTAGGGAGAACCTCAAATGTAAACTGCAGTGCCTAGAGAAGTCCTATCAAGTGCCTCTGGATCCAGGTTAAAGGGGTCATCTTTTTTGGAATTTGGGGTCTGGCTGTGCACTCTGAAACTTGAGAGTCTGTTCAAGACCAAAAGAGAAGCACAGAAAAGATGGAAAAGGAATTACAAATCTGTTGAGAACCACGAGAACATTGTCAAGGCATGAGATGCCATTAGAAAAGCAAAGACTCGAATTAAAATTGGCAAGACATGTCAGAGACTACAAGGACATCTTTGAGTATATAGACAAGAAGCAGAAACAAGAGGAAACTACTGGCCCAGTGTTAAAAGGGAGAGGTGAATCAGTCACCAACAGACCTGAAAACGCAGAAATTCTCAACATTTCCTTGACCTCTGTTGTCACCAGCGCAGTTGGGCCTCAGACACTGGAAGCAAAAGTCTGTGTTGATGCAAACAGACTCACTGTCAGTGAAGGAAAAACTGCTGTGTGCGCTGTGAACTCATCTCCTGCAAATCGATGGGACCTTGCAATATTGACTTAAGAGCATTGGAGAGCTGTCTGGGGTCATTATGGGGCTGTTCTCCATAATCCTTGAAAAGTTGTGGATCTCAGGAGACATCCCAGAAGACAAGAAGGTTGACATCACCCCCATCTACAAGAATGGCTTTGAAGAGGACCCAGGAAATTACACTCCCTGGAAAAGTTATGACACAAACTCTTCTGGGAGGATTCATTGCAAGTCAGATGAATGAAGTGATTGGGAAAAGCCAACACAGGTTCACCCAGGCCAAGTTGTGCTTGACAAACCTTCTACAGCAAAGTAACCGGCTTGCTTGATGTGGGACAAACCATGGACAGTGTCTGCCTTGTGTTTCTCCAAGGGTTTCTCTGCAGTCTTGCACAGCCTCCTGGTGAAGCTGGTGTGTAACAGTCTGGACAAGCTGCCTGTGCAGAGGGTGGGGAACTGACCACAGGCAGCCCCCAGAGTGGGGTAAATGGCTCCTTTTCCAGCTGGCAACCTGCCACAAGTGGGGTCCCCCAGTGATTAGTGTTGGGCCCTAGGCTGTGTCATGTCTTCATAAGTGGTCATCCAGAGCACTCACAGTCACTCAGGAATCAAGTGAACACTTTGGAAGGGAGAGCCATGCTGCAGGAAAACCTGTGTAGACTGGAAGAGTGGGCAAAGAAGAACTGCCTGAAGTTCAGCTAGGGCAAGTGTAGGTTCTTACACCTGGGAAACAAGTCCAGGAGTGCAGCACAGCTGGGATCACAAGGCTGGGGAGCATCTCTGTGGAAAGGGACCAGGGAGGCCCAGTGAGCAACAAGCTCAATATGAGTGAGCAGTGTGCTGCTGGAGCAAAGGAGCCCAGTGGGGTCTTGGGCTGCATCAACAGGGGCATCAGCAGCAGAGATTATCCTGTTTTTGTTGTTTGTCAGGCCACACCTGGAATAATGTTGTTAGTTTTGGTCTCTGCTATACAAAAAAGATATGGACAGGCTGGAGAGGGTGGAAAGAAGGACCACAGAGATGATCAAAGGGCTAGGAAGCCTGACACGTTAGGAAAGAAGGCTTGGGTGAGACCTTAACACCAGGTTCTAATATTTAAAGAGTGGCTACAAAAAAGATGGACACTCTGTTTTTACAAGGAGTCACATGGAAAAAATGAAGGATAACGCATACGAGTTACTCCTGGGGAGATTCTGATTAGACACAAGAGGAAAATTTTTCACCATGATAACAGTTTTGGAATTATCCCCAGAGAAGTGGTGTATCCCTCGATGTTAGGCACTTCAAGGTTCATCTGGGCAGGGTGCTGGACCACCTTGTTTAGAGTGCTTTTGTCAAAAAAGTTTGGACTAGGTCATCCTGGAGATCTCTTAAAGAGTGCTTCCTAATTAAATATGTGAAATCACATGGCAACAAAAATGATATTTTTACAATGATTAGCAGGATTACTTATAGTTTTCATATTGGATTTCAGAGGATGATGTGGGGGTTATACAAGCTAAAGTTCCCCCACTCAATGGGATGTTTCTGCTTGAAGTCATGTAGGATGTTACTATGGTTTCTTGAGATTTGAGAAAAATGTGAATTTGTAAAACTGGCTAAGACCATTATATTTACAAATCTTCCCAACTCAGCATGTACTGATTTATTCAACTGTCATTTTTGCAAGGTGTATTTGATGGTTTTATTTTATAGTACTGTAAAACAGATAGTAAGCCAGAATCATCAGAATTTTTTGCACTTACAGAATCACTTTAAAAATGCATGCAGTAAACAGTGGTATCAGGTGTGCAGTGGTATGTTTTTAGGATTTCATTTTTATTACAGTATCTGAATAAATTGGATAGATGTCATTGGTTATAATTAGTGTGGAATCCAGTCTAATTTGGTCCAAGCTATCATTTACAATTTTTCCTTTAATGGTTTAGTTCAGTGTTGGTTCAAAAGTTAATAAACAAAGTAAAATAACTGTGAAAATTATTAATGAGCATAAACAGTCTACTAACATTACAGTAGAAATGTGCTTGCTCAAAAAGATAAACTGTTTTCTTTTGTATTGTTTATGAAACGTGTTCAAATAAATTAATATAGTTCCTTTATGAAATACAGCTGTAAAATATGCACTATCATTCAGCTAAGTAAAATGCTATAAACTGTATCATTATTGGCGTGTATTTCTGACTTCTACAAAGCTGACTAATTTATCATTTGTATACTCTTCTAGTTCTTGTCAGTAGCACTCAGCTTAGCTGCTTATGGGGCATAGACATTGACAGCGGGAGGTGCTGTTTTGAGAAACGTTCAGCATAAAGAGTTGTTTCTATGAAATTTAATGCACTTTTAAAAAAAATTCAGTGTAAAACCTAGCGTGAACATTTAAGATCTGGCTGTAATGCATAAGAATATACGTACTGATGATAGTTAGGGATAACATTAGGAATATTACAGAAAATGTATTTTCTACTATTTGGTTTTAGTTTTTTCTTTGCTGTTGTGCGTGGGAAACAATTAAAATGTTGAGCTGTTTGTCCAGCATTATAGTATAACTTTAGCTATAAGTAAGAAGACATTTTTGAGTTTGTTAGTGTTAGTTACAGTACTACAGAAACCAGCAAGTGTTGACAGGATGTGAAGAGAGATACAGAGTATTTCTAAACAAATATTCTGCTCGATGGCTGCTTTTGTCACCAAGCAGAATATTTAATCTAAATTTTTAAAAATAATTCTACTTTGAAAATCATGCAATATTTATTTAGAATAGTGATATTTTGATGCAGAAATCCCACAACATTTGTCTGATGTGCCTTGAAATATTACTTTGGTTCCATTTGGCAAAGCATGTCCTAGAACGTTTTCTAAACTCTAATAGAAAGGAATACTTAACACTTGTAAACATTGCGATAGCCTATGCTTTTATCATACATCACTGAATTTTAGGCCTTCTACTACATATCAGTCCTGAAACCACTGGATATTTTAGGAACATTTTTTGATTTTGAATTAGCCAGATCAAGTGCTCTGAAAGATTTTTGCGATGCACATATTTTTTCTGTTTAGATGATGACAGGAAAGATCCTTTTTTGACTCCATAACTGAGTACGCTCTCAAGACTTAAGTGTTTTTCTAACCAGAAACTTCAGGGTTTATTTAATTTTAAATGCATTTTTATATATTTTATAATACAGGGATTAAAAATATTACAAAATAATTAAAGTTTAAAGCCTTTAGCCTTTTTGAGTTTTCAAATTCAGAGTAGCTAGGAATACAAATTCTACCAAAGACCACAATTTTCCTTTCTCTCTATCTAGAAGACAGACAACATTTTCTCAGAAAAGTCACTACGTCTGTATTCAGAATTATTCACAGCTTCTGTGTGTCTCCATCCAAATGTAATTTTTGTCATAAAGCTGCTGCATGAATGGTATTCCCCAAAAAATGCAATTCCTTCTGCAACTCCGTAGTTAAATGTTTGGGTGCATTAAATAATTTGTGTATTTAAATGAATACATGTTCAGTCTAACCTGCAGGCTCTTTGAGCCAGAAAAACCAACATTCACAGCTCCTGTGTATGTTGTGAGTACTGCAACATCTTTTTTGCCATTTTTTCTTTTTCCATATAGACATGATAAAGTGTAAAATGAAAATTCCTTCAGGGTAATCTTGCATTGCTTTAATGATAAAGACTTTTATTATTTTCTCCATAACAAATTCTGTGTATGATCAAGCTATTTTTAGTCCTGAAATTCCTGCATTTCTGAAATGAAACAATAGCTTTAACCAAAGTTGCTTAGTACAGATTGAATTTATTGATTACAGAAAGAAAAAGAAATGAGTAGGAAGGTCTACATTTCTTGTTTTCCTAACTGCCTTTTTTTTTTTAATTGCTTTGTTGGAAGAATAAATCTTAGCATTTTGAGTTTCATAAATTTCTACTCATTTGTGGTTCGTAAAAAATCATCCTTTGTCTGAAAATTCAGGTATAGAGAAGTTTTTTCTTTCTCACAGTTGGTTAATTTTTGAGATTTTGTACAAAGCCAGGGAGTTCATGTAGTTCTGAATGTGTCAGATTTTCTTTTGCCTGTTGGGTGTCTGCCTTCCAGAATTCTTACTTCTAAACAGAATATAAACACACTCCTGGATGTTTAGGAAGAACCTATAGAGGCCACAAAGTTTATACCAGAGCACAACAGTAGCAGCTATTTATCTTCCCCAAATATGAAAAAGCACAGTTTTTGCATTACAGCTATGGGGAATTGAGACATATACAACCTTTTCACACTTTGGCAAGGATGTCTCTCAGTTCTGTGAGAAAGAATTAATGTATCTGAATATGGGCTGCTTGACCTGTGTCTCAGGTCAAACAGGATTGTAGACTTGGTCGTAAAATAAAATAGAGAACCTGAAAAATTACCATTATCAGTTATCTTCATTGCCAGATAATTTTTGTTCCTCCTTTGCATGAACAACTAAAGTTCTTGGAAAAAATCTCTCCTTCCCCGGATGCTACCTTTACAAACAAAATGGGTCAGTTGGTATCTGTTACCAGTTCTGGCACTTTCTTCAGGAAAGCAAATGTCATTGCTAGATATATTGTAACTTGGCTGCGTTTTATCCTTCCTGTCTCCTTTCAGAGAAATTTTTGACATCTCTCCATCCTTTATGGGGGAGAGAATGTAGGGGAAGACCTAGACTTACAGAAAAAGAAAGGCAAGAGTAAACAAGGTCCTCAAGGAATCATTTAATTCTTCTTTATTTTCCCCACTGCAAGATTGCCAGAGAGATCTGGTCAGCACTCTGTGCCTGGATTCCACATGCAGAACTTGATTGTTTTTTAGGTTTCATGACTGACAGCCCTTTTTATGCATGCTTGTTTCATCATTAGTGTTTGTCACAGTCTAATAAGGAAAAAAGTTGGAATGGATTAATTTTGTACCTCAAAAGGGAACTGTTAGGTCAGCTCTACAGTTGGTAGAACACCATGGACTTAGACTAGTTGTAGATTGTTTCATTGGAAGAAAGATTTGAGGATGAGTTTGAAAAAAGTCAACTTTACAACCAAGAACCTCTGTAATTGTGGTTTAGAACCAAAAATCTTGACTGAACACTGATTTAAGTGTAATTTTTTTGTCCTATTTCATCACATATTAAATCATGTTCTTCAGAAAATATATTGTTTTGGTTTCTAAAAGATAGGTCACCTAATGATTTCTAATATAAACAGTGTTACATGGGTTGCTTCTGAGCATTTCCTGTTAAAAAGACTTTTTAAACAAAGGGGTTAGATATAATTCAGAAATAAAAAAGTGATTTTCCTTTCACATCTCTCAGTTGAGTATTTGCCATATGGGTTGCTCAGCATTGCACTCTCAGCAGGTCTAATTTATGGTAAGCACACAGTGAGTGAACAGAAAAAAAAGGCAATGAAAATATCCATATTCTCCCTTCATTCAATTTTTTCTTTTAAACTGAAATCAGCTTATTGAGGTTCAGCCCATATAGTTGTGGCACTTAGTTGAGTATGTGTATATTTCCCACTCTCCTGGGAGTGTGTGAAGACTGAAATGCTGCACTTTTCTTACCATGAGACTGCTTTGCTGGAGCTTGCATGACAGTGTGTAAATTATACCTTCCTTGCTCTGGTCTGGCATGCTGCCAGCTGCCCCAGGGCTGTGCTTTCTCCATGAAGGGCAGTTGTTGGAAAACAGCACTTGCTGTGGTGTGGGGTGCTTTAGCTTTATTTAGCTTTTCCCTGGGCCTCTGCAAGAGGTAATGTGTACATCTTCTGGACCACTGCTAGGATTTGGATCAGGCACAGAAAGGTATAAAATAAATCAAAACTAAGTAATAGTATGGTTTTTTCTCAACCACAGCCATGGAAATCCATAGCATCAATATTTTGAAAACCTTCCCTCTCCAATGAGCTCCTAGGGCTTTCTCTTAGTATTGTGTATATGCTTTCTTTCTCTTTGTGGGTTCTGTCCTTCAAGGGCTCTTTAGAGCTTGGTCCACCCTAATCCTTGTATGTATCAGCAATCCAAGTGACCACTCTTTAATCAGTGCTTCCAGCCCAACAAAGAGCTTTTTCCTTCAGGTGGGTCTGCACTACTATACTAAAAAATACCCCAAAAATACCTGGTTTATATTTACATCTGGTTTACATCTGGGCAAAAGAAATTCCATAGCATAAATGGATGCATTTTTCTGAATAATTGGAATGGCTGCCATTATGCACTTCATATTGTAATTGTGAACATGAAATAGCTGCAAAAGGAAATGTCTTTAAAAAGCAGTGGTTTGCATCCTGCCCTCTGTCTTATTATACATTAGACTTTGGTAACGTATGCTTTTTATTCTGCTTGGATGCTATCTGTTCCAGCAAGAAACCTGCACATTCCCATTCCAGGTATGAATTCAACTGAGAAGGACTTGGGATGCTGTGGAGGAGAGGCTGGACGTGACCCAGCCATGGGCACTCATAGCCCAGAAAGTCAAATGTGTCCTGGGCTGCATCCAAAGCAACGCGGGCAGCAGGGGAGGGACGGGATTCTACCCCTCTGCTCTGCTCTGGTGAAACCCAGCCTGCAATGCTGCATCCAGCTCTAGGGTCCCAGCACAGGAGGGACATGGACCTGTTGGAGAGAGTCCAAAGGAGAGTTACCAAATTGATCAGAGGGATGGATCACTCTCTGAGGAGAGGCTGAGACAATTGGAACTGTCCTGGAGAAGAGAAGGCTTTGGGGTGACCTAACTGCAGCCTAAGAGAGTGTGCAAAAAAGATGGAGAGAGGCTGTTTATGAAAGCATATAGTGATAGGATGAGGGGAAATGGCTTAAATCTAAAAAATAACGGGTTGAGGTTAGATGCTACAAAGAAATCTTTCCCTTGAAGGTGATGAGGCACTGGAACACATTCACCAGGGAAGTCATGGATATCCCAGCTCTGGAAGTGTTCAAGGCAAGTTTGGATGGGGCTCTGAGCAACCTGGTCTAGTGAAATGTGTTTCTGCCCACGGTAGTTACTAGATGATCTTTAGAGTCTTTCCAACCCAGGCCATTCTTGATTCTATGATAATTCAGAACAGTTCATGATTCTGATTTGGAAGAAAGTGCATTGAGCATTGAACAATCATGATGCAATTTCATTTAGGCAACATTTTTTCCGTGTCTTCAAGATAAAATACTCAGTTTACAGAATCTGAAGGTATGTAGTTCAAATAAATGCAAAACCCTTTTCATTGGATCCTGCTAAATGTTTGTCTTAGCATCATCACCATAGGTTGCTGGTGTGATCCAAGTTGTATATTTGGCTTGTATATTAGTATATGCAGTTATATTTGATTTCCCCTTGTTCCATCTTATGGATAGGGGTTAATTGGAATGACCAGTTCTGTTTCTCTGTTTGGTTTTGGGTGTTTTGTACTGCTCTAGTGTGCTGAGTCTTGCTGGTCTTCTCCACAAATTAATCTCTAAATACTGACAGCTGAATAAATAGGAAGTATTTGTTGTTTTATCATCCACTATGAATTCTTTCTTCATGTATATTATATATATAATTAGCTTAATTGTTTATAGTGTTTCAGTCAGCTACACTTAGGCAGATCCTCTGAGGTAATGGAATTTAGTTTTGTAGTATAAACAATTTTCACTCAGAAGCCAAACCACAGCCTCTCTTACTGCTGGCTTGGGGTACTATATACAGTGTAACTGTAAAACTCAAGGTTTTAAAGATGCCCAGGTGAACAGATTCCTGAAAGTAGTCATTTCACTACTTATGCGTTTAAATTTCTACAAATATCAGTTAGCTGAAGTCAGGAGCCACTGGTATTCAGACTATTCAGGACTCTGGATTTATGCATTAAACCATTTTAGAAAAATGTTAATTTGATCTCTCATGTCAACTGGAAGTAGTTGGGAGGTTGAAGTAAATTAAGTGGTAGCTGATTCTTTGTGTACTGTGTACTCATTCATCATGAACTCACATTCTGAACATATTTAAAGTTACATAGAATTTGGCTATGTTTTTTTTTAATCCACATTAAAGACTAAGAAAACAAGCATGCTTTCTAATGGCCCTGTGCACCATTGGTGATTACCTTGATGTCACTATTCTTCACAAAATGTGATAATAATGTTACCTGTTAACATAAGAACAAGGTTTGACTCCACAGAAGCAACTGGAATTGAATAACCACATACTTAAATCTCCTAGGAACACACTGTTTGGCATATACTGCTGAAAGTTCCTCATACTTAGGAGTGAAATACTTATGTTGTGTCTCAGCTGGTGTGCATGAGGGAATATTAATTTCTCAGTGGTAACATGGAATTTGATTTTATAAAATGTTTTATATATATTTAATGAATTGAAACACTTTGAAGAAAACATACATTTTTGGTCTTAATCTAATTCAAAGGAGGTTTATAGTTCTGATTCCAGACTTTTCTCATGTTTTATGTATGGGTAAATCAGAAGGTTATGTCTTGTCCAAGCTAGCAGGGAGCAGAAGCAGTCCTTTTCTGTGACATCCAGGAACTTGATCAGTTGAGCACTAATAAATGGATGTTTACTGGGTGTATACTGCAGATTATTTGAAAAGAGATTATCTACAGGGATTTGAAAAGGGCTTATCTTTTGGGAAGAGGGTCATGCTAACAACTGTATGTGCTGAAACTTTTTTTTTAAATAGATGCAAGTTGCAAGGGAGTGGTATATGAACCTCAAGATATACTGAGTGTTCATGCCTAAAACTCTGTTATACTTCAAAATTTTCAAATGCAGTTACTATTTTGTAATGCTCTTTGTATAGCAAGGTTCCTGCAGGAGAAGTCGGGGATAAAAGTAACTGACAGATAGGAGCCTTCATGGATTTGTTGTTTGTCAGAAAGGTCATTTCAAAAGTCAAAGAAGAGCTATGAAATTATTGCAGTAGAGGGGAGTGAGCTGCTAGGATACAGAACATAAAGACATGAAACAGTGTAAATGTGATATAAACCAGTTTGAAGCTTCCACCAGCTTGTGGGCTTCAAGATTATGCTGTAGTATTTTTCTTAGAGACGGGGCTGCTGATTTGTGGCACTGCATGCCATATAAAAGTGTGCCATCCATTTATGTCTGTGTGTATATTTGTACATACACGACAGTTACATCTGAGACATATGATCTATCCATCTGCCGTGTAATGTATAAATTCTATAAATTCTGCTATATGGAAGATTAATTAGGCTCACTCACTTTCATCTTCATTACCCATTTTCATTATTCGAATTCAGTTTGCTTAATTCTGTCTGTGAGAGTGCATCTAGATTTCTGACTCAAATACTGAGAAATAAATATCTAACTTTCTGTATTTCAGAATTGTTCTAAGGAGGTACCTTACCAAAGTTTCTTGTCCCAAAGAAGTGGAGAAAAGCCAGAGTCTTTGTTGATGTTAGTGTTACCAGGAACACATTTCTCTTAAGCTTGTCCATATACAAACTGTAAAACTGATTCAGTTACACTCAGTAGTAAAATCTTTTTCAAGAAGAGATTATTCTGTGTATGATTTGGTTTAAACTTTGCAATTGACGAGGAAGGTTTCAGGCATGAAAGAAGTATTTGTGGCCAAAGTCAAGGAATTTCAAGGAAAGAAAGGAATTTTCATGGGCAGAGTGAGTTAACATGATCTAGAGGTACAGCCCAGTTTCCATTGAGGGAAAGTATAAATGTAAGCAATGAGTGGCAATGATTTTATAACAGAGACATAGCCTAAGACAGCATCTTGAATGGTATCTACAATAAAGTACTTTAATTTTTGGGACAATGTAGAATGAACATCAAGATGTGGAAATAACTGCATAATTCCACAGATTAAAAAGCACAAGCAGATATAAAAGTTATTTCATATTAGGACTTAATTAATAGTGTTTCATAATTACAGACAGTATAGGGGAAGCTCTTCACAGAACCATGCATGATTTAGTTACAGTGGGCAAATGGTGATTTGCCTTAGCTCCCCACTGTCTATATATTGCTGGTTTTCTTTGTAGTTTTAAAGATATCCCACTGGTAAAGCTTTAAAAAAGAGAATCTCTTGACCTCAAGAAAAAGTTAGTTGTTTGGAATGTTGAATGCAATTATATTGACATATGGTGATAATGTGATAAAGCGTAAGGGTTAAAGGTTGAAGGAACCATGGCTTGGCAATTAGCAATGTAAATGAAACATTCATTATCCAGCATGCTGAGAAGTTGATGAACTGTACAATAAATCTGAGCCCAAGTCACTACTGAGATAACTCATTTCAGACATAACGGTATTTATTAGGATTCTAGACATTGTTTTGCACTCTCTGGTGAAATATCTTGCTCTAGAAACATTTTCTCCATTAATGTATGTGAAGCAAATCAATCCTAACAGTTGTTCAAATAATACAAAGGAGGAGCAGGAAAGACATGGAAACTCATTCTATCTGAAAAGATGTTTGATTAGATAGATTGGTATCTCTTCAGTGCGTTGGTATTGGTATTTCTCCTATGTAAATTGTCTCCAGTGACTTACATTAAGCCATTTTTCTCATCATTTGAGATACAGTTCAAATCAGAATCTGACATAGTTAGTAGACAGACAGTTGCTAGATGTTGTAAATTCCATTGATACATAAAAGGGCATTTTTTTGGTGAGAACACAGGACAAAGACTTGAGACAAATATAAAAAAATATTTACTCAGCATTTGTAAGTTCCATGAAGATGAGATTTGAGTGTTAGCAAGATTATTACTTACCTGTCCTTGTATCCCTCTTAAAATAGTGCTTACTTCCAATGAAATTAAATAGCTGAATTTAGTCACTCGATGAAAGCGAAGATAGATTACCTCCCGCTCATTAGACAGTTCTGTGAACAGCTCAGGAGTAGTTTCTAGTAATTAAATAAATAGTGCATAATTTCATCAGTAAAAATAACTGAGGAGGATTTAGCAGAAATCCAAGGCATAGAAATATGTTCTGGCTTACTTATCAGTGGCAGCAGGATATATATTTGGTTTCTGTTAAAAAATGTTGAAGTTGTCTGTTCCTTTTAAAGGCTCCCAGTTTATCATGGCCATAGCAAATAATGTATTATGTTTTTCTGCACCAGCTTTGCATCTGTTTGGCATTGTTAGAAATTTTGTGTTACATTTTATTTTACATATATTTTGCACTGTGGAATAGACAAGGTCTTTATTATTGAGCCAAAACATTTGGAGTAGATACATATGAATGACATATAAATTCGGGAGGAATATCATGTACTATGCAATTTTCATGCTAGTTCTTTGAAATGTTGTTCTTATGGATCATTATGAATCTTGACAGATCACATCATGATTTATGAATTGAGCCAAAAAATAAGTATTCTCTTAATCTTCTCATCTATGAGTATCTGATCCACATAATAATTCTTATTTCACTCATCAGTGTCAGCAAGAAATGCAGTATTTGTTCAGTAGTACAAGGAAATATAATGCACTATACAGAAGAATAAGTTATTATTATGTATTCTGTACACAAGAGATAGCATTCCTATATGATATATTTGGATACTGTTCTGTTCAACAGTGAAAGTACAAGGAACATGCAAAGAAAGCTCTAAAGAATATTGGCTCCCCCTCCCTTCCCCTCATTTATTGCACAGAAAACTATTCAGAGAATAAGGTGATGTGTTATACATATTGAAGAGCTGAAAATTGCTTTTGAGTAGTCATCTCTCAGATACTTTATATATTCAATTTCTCTTCAGAATCTCTTAGTTTTATTATTCAACTGACATTTCCTTAGGTCAGCATGGTGCACAAGTTGGAGAATGCAGGATACGTTTGAGATCATATGGAAAGCATGTAACAGTGGCAAGAATTAAGTACCCAGAGTTCTTCAAAATTGCAATTTAAATTAAAAAAGAAAAAGTCTTCCAACTTCTTGGAATAATTGAGATGGCTGAGTATGGTATCATCCAAAAATAGTTTGCAAAATAGTTTCTGTTGCAGACTCTATTCAGTTTCTGCTGTGGTTGTGTCAGAGCATGGCTGTACCTTAAAACTGTTGTGTGAATGCAACACTTGGGGTGAAGCATATCAACCAGAATACTTCTTATAAAGACAAATGCGTGTAGACAAATGCGTATACTGTGTTTAGCGCAGCTTCGCCAGAACTGAGAGTGTAGTTACTAATTTATAATAAACTTGTGAGGAAAACACTATGAAGAAAGTGTTGTTGTATTTATTTAAATAATAAATTGTTGTATTTATTTAAAGTTGTATTTGTATCTAATTACCTAGCTTTGAATTTCTTGGACTATTTACATAATTTTCATTTCTGTGGCTATTGCTGTGTTTTCCATAATAGTGATACCAGTGAGGTGAGTTTGAAGGAATAAACTCTAGAATATATTATAGGTTTTCCTTTACCCAGACTTTTAAAATTAAAAATTATCACAAAGGAGTTAGTGTTCTGTTGCTTATCTTTGCTTTTAGAAGATTTCATTGTAGCATCTCTAATTTAAATAAACTTGCTGACCCAGAGTTTATTGTGTGACTAGTCAGTGTTCTGAACTACAGTGTTTTTAAAGTCCTAATTTCCTGAATACTTATTTACTGACAGTACTCAACTTGATCAACTTGAATTGATATGCCTAAGCAGTAGTATGTGTCTGTGTTTATGTACAAATATACTGTCTTGAAACATACACATATGAATATTTTGTAAATATGAACTATTCAGTATATATGAAATATTCAGTGCATATACAGTAAAAAATACATATACATAAATTTTTTAAACAAATTATATATACAAGCAGCACTATCAATAAACGAAAGTAGAGACTTCAAGTCTGAATTGCCTGTACTGATTTCTAGGTGCTTTCAGTTTCTCACTTGGAAAAGCTATTAGAATTTTGAAAGAAAGCTTTGTGGAGAGGGCTGGTCTTTCATCTCCCATTGCACCCTTATTTTAGATTTCTTAAGCTTTCTTTGTCATATTTTTCACTGTACTTGACATTCCTTTTGACTAAAAGTGGAAAATTCATAAGTCGCTGTAGTGTCATGACAACCCAAGACAAGTAGGCTAATGCAGAGACTACTTGTGATGATATCTCAGAATATATCTCATTTATTGCAAAGTACTTGAACAAACCTTCTGGAAAAATCATAGATGAGACAAATAAGAATTAAGACTTTGGGAAGCTTATGGCGTGCTAAGATGAAGGTACCTGCACTTACTCTGTGCACTTTTCAGACAAGTTAAGACAACGTTCATTTTTATGGCATCCAGTTAAATGATGCTATGACCATAGAAGTTCAAATTCAAGTAGTTTCTCAGTGTTCCAGAACTAGTAGGTAAGTAATATTTCTTTCATATATTTGTGTATTTCTCAGTGAAAACCAGTCAAAAATATTAAGTGTGATATCCACAGGCATATGGTCATCATATGGTGTAGGAGGGTTCACATATGAACAGCAAAAACACCATTTTGAATCAGTATATTTTCCTTAGGTTTTTCTATGTAGACCTCCTCAAAGTATCACTGCTTGTCCTCAACAAGTAATTCTCCCATCACCTCACAGATGCAGACCCTATCGCTTTCTCTTGTTGAATTTCATATAGTTGGTGATTGCCCAGGCAGGCCCTGATATGTCAAAGCCTCTCTGCAGGGTTTCCCTGCCTTTTGAGGGAGTCAGTAGCTCCTCCCAGTTTTTGTTTTCTCAGAATTTGTTGACTATTCCTTCCAGTCCTGCATCCAAGTAGTTTATAAAGATGCTGAAGAGCACAGGGCAGAGGATGGAGTCCTGTGGAACCCCACTAATGACAGGTCCCCGGGTACCTCTTTCACTGAAACCCTTTGTGTCTGACCTGTGATCCAGTTGCTCACCCATCCCATGATGATCCAGCTGTGGGCTGGATATTTTGTCCAGAAGGATTCTGTGAGAGGCAGTATTGGAAATTTTACTGAAATACAAGAAGATCACATCAGCTGGCTTCTCTTGATCAGCTGGGTATGTTATCTTGTTATGAAAGGAAATCAAGTTTGATAAAGCAGCTTCTCTCATGAAGCCATGCTGTCTGTGGCCAAAGACTCTGTTGTCATTCAGGTTTTTTCAATACCCCCAGAATAGTCTTCTCCATAACTTTACCTGTCACTGGTGAGACTGACAGGCCTCTATTTTCCAGGGTCCTCCTTCTTGGTCTTCTTGAAAATCATCTCCCAGTAAGATGGGACCTGTCTGAGTTCCCAAAACTCATTGATCAAAAATCATTGAGAGGGGCTTTGCAATGACAACAGTTCTTTGAGAAGTATTGGATGAATCCCATCAGGACACATAGATTTGTAGGGGTCCAGCTGGAGCAACAGTCCTCACAATCCTCACAATTTCAGTATCCATTGGAAACTGACCATTCTTGCATTAATGATCCTCCAGCTCAGGGCATTGAGACCCCCTTGGTCAGTCATCTGTGTTGAAGACTGAGGGAAAGAATGCCTTAAACATCTCTGCCTTGTCCATGTCTCTGTTCATGAGATAACTAGCTCTTCTATAGTATTGATTTAGAGATAGAAAGTACTCTTTTTTCAGCTGATCATATTTAGATTGTGTTTTCTAGTTTCTTTCCTCGTATCAGCTGCATGTCCATAGATCTGACCATAACACTCTTGGCATGGGGGAACACCTTAGACCATGTGTCTTAGGAGAAACGAAAAAATTAAACTTTAAAATTTTTCTTCTGCCATGAAAATTAATGCTACTAACTCTGCTGTGCAGAATGGATGTGAAAAATCAGAGTAAATCGAATAGTAATGGTAAGTTATGGTATGGTATTGAAATGACTGGGAGGAAAAGGTGGTGCATCTCTATGTAAAACACCATAAATGTCAGGGCATTTTAAGAAAGAAAATACAAATATTCTTCTTTTAGTAATTTTTAGTGATTGCTTGGGATGTTTAAGAGCATCTCAGACTACAGAGATTAGCATGCACAGAGCTAGAATCTGAATCTACAAAACCTGCTGTAATTGACTTTTGCTATGAGATAATTACCCAGAACAGTGCTTGTATGGATGAAGACTGCTGTTTTGTAAAGTGGCTAGCTAACACTGCTCATAAACAGCACCCACTTAACAGCTTGTTTATCCATGTCCTGCTTACTGCATAACAGCTCCCCTATTCCTGTATGATGGAAATGAGAGTCCTGGCTGAAAATTTTAGCCATAGCCTTCTTTTGTGGAAAATTGGAGCCACCTGCTGTCTAAAGAGGGCATTGTTTAAGGTGAAGTGTGTATTTTTTCTGTCTTGTCCTATATCCTCAGACATTCTCCATTGTTTGTGGCTAGTAGGGTATTTGCTAACACCATGGAAGCAAAATCATTTAGGTCTAGATGCTTCTAGAAAAGTCTTACCCATTATTACATATACTAAAAGACATTTATCCAGACTTCAGCATTAACTGTTATTCAGAAATTTGTATTACAAAGGCAGCTTGAGAATCAGGAAAAGAGCTGGACAAACATTCATCTCTAAGTGTGCAGCATCAAAAAATCTTATTCAATAGATTTACCAATTTCTCTTTCCTCAGTTCATAATTAGCTCCCATTACTAGTTATCTTCTGAATAATTTTTAAAAATCCCACTCATTTTACACAGTTCAGCTCTGAATATGACTCAATGGAAAAAGCATGCCAGGATTCTAGTTCCCTATTACTTCCTGATTTTGTGTCTAATAAGTATCAAAAAATAGTTGCTCATACACTAAAATACCCCAACCAATCAACCAAAAAAATGCCCTAAAGAACAAACCAAACCATCACAAACCTGGGAAAAAATCTTAGCCATGATTTTTTGGGTTTTGTGTCCAGTAGGTTATCCTGATCAGATCAGACTTTGTAAACCTGTCAAGATGTTTTTCCTCTAATGTTTTCTCCACCGCTTCTGCAGGCCATATTGAGCCATTGTCTGCTGGCCAGTTGCTCCAGTTATGTGCTATGTTTTGAAATCTTTAGCAGCTGTAGCTATTACATGGAACTAAACACATAATCATATGTCAGTTTGGGACATGAAATAAGCTGTAATCCAGGCAACTCTTCCTTAGTTGCAGTGAGCTGTTAAAGAGTAGGAAGAAAGAAACATGTAAAACACTTAATTTGCTGCTAAAGGCAAAAGGTAAACATTAATTAGTTTTAATTTCCCCAGCATTTTCATTGCTGTGGTAGTTGCTCATGTCTTCTACACATACACAATCACAACCAATGCAAATAAGACAGCATTTACATGTAGGTTGAACCAAATGATTATAAATGAATTGACGGATGTCTCCTGGGATTGGACATAAAGGTCTTGTAAACTGAAAATTTTATAAACAAACAGCTGTTGGGAAAATACCATTATGCTGTAATAGCTGCTATTAAAATCCATTAGCAATCTTGATGGCCTGTTTGAATTTGATGCATCATTTGCTCTGACAGCCTTTCTTACTAAAGAATTTTGTAAAATATATGTAGATTATGAAACACAATAGTAATAGACTAGGAGATTAACACTGAATACACATTTTACTTCCGTGTACCAATCAAGCTTTGAAGAATGCTGTGTATCCTTGAGTTTAAATGTCAGCAGAGAAAAAGGAGCACATTAACCTGAACAGCTGCAAAGCTTTCTCCATCACTGTGGGAGAAATACACAGCTCTGCAGAGATGAACTATTTCCAGGTTAGAAACCATGTTTCAGGCAACAAAATAAATCTCCAGTGTTTTCTAAGAGTTTGTGTGGTCTCCTAATTGATGCCAAACTGTCATTCTCCTGCTCACAGATCCATATACCGCAGTGGATACCAGCTGCCATAAGGGTAGGTATGGCTTGTAGATCATGCTGCTACTCAAATTAGTCAGAGTTCTAATGAGATTTTGAAAAATATTTATGCCAAGAACTATGTGAAAAGACTCCTCTTTTAAGAACAGTTCAAGTGTCAGTGACACAGCTAAACTGTCCCTTCAGAACCAGGTATGAGAACACACAGAATGACCTGTCTGTGACTGTAGACAGAGGCAGAGATTTGCTTAGCTTGTTCATGGATGCTGCAAGGGCACCATCTGGTGGGTGGAAAAGTAAGATTAAATCAGATTTAAACGTCTTTTAATCAACACTTCTTGTTTGCTTCCTTTGTTGGTAATGCTCATACTCAGATGACATAATACTTGTTAAGGTACATATTTACAGTAATTTCACGATTATAAGCCACACCATTTTGACTAAAATTTTGATCCGAACCCGGAAGGGCAGCTTATAATCAGGTGCAGCTTATGTATGGACAAAGAACGAGAAGTTGCTGTTTTAGTTTGGAGGATAGGTGTCTTCTGAGAAAGGCAGGAGCTTCTCTTTGAAATGGAGAATGTGAACCCCCTCCCTCCAAATTATTATAATTTTGAAATCAAGGGGCTTTCAGGCAAAGGTATGGGAATTAGGAATAACAGTTCTTTACTAGGGAAATTAAAATAGAAATACAGTATTACAAAGAAACAAACTCCAAGCCCTGACAAAGTCAAAGTACAACCTGACACCCTGTCAGGCAGGGTGTTGGTAGCAGTCCCATTAAATGGTGGTTGCAGACCTCTTGCAGTGACAGATGTGATTCAGTTGAAGCAGTGCTCCTGTAGAAGGTGCAGTTTCCCTCCGGAGGTCCAGTGGTGATGTGGAGAAATCTGGTTTTCCTCTGGAGTCCAGTGAAGAACGGGCTACCTTAGTGTCCCAAAACCTCTGTTTTTATCTTGGTAAGAAATGTTGGGCTCTTCCCCCTGGCTGGAGCAACTTCCAATGGGATGCAGTAATTTTATCAGTCACACAGTGGGACTCAATGGGCCATTAGCAGAAAATGACTCTCTGGAGGAAGGATGGGTTGTGAAAAGATAAAGAACAATGCCCTGCCTGGTTTCAATGGATGGCCCATTAGCAGAATATCTCCCGCAGAGATAAGGATCACTGCACTGCCCCCACCCTCAACAGATGGTGATAGAATAGATACCTTTTATCACACTCTGTGTTGTAACCCAAGACAGTTGCCGACACCCGGACGTGCCGCTTATAATCGTGAAATTATTGTAGTTTCCTGTTTCTTCCTTTTCCTTGTATTTTTCAATGAACTCTACATAACAGAGGATTCTCTGTAAGTATTATTCTGGTACATAAACTCAGGTGCTCAATTTATGGGTTCCCTCTTTTTGTCCCTCTCCTTGTATCCGTTCTCAATTTCTTTATCATATCTTTGTCTTCCCCGTTACCTGTAAGCAGCTGTTTGCTGAAAGGTCTAGCAAGGAATTCTGTGTCTTGTACTATTTCCTCTCATCACTCACCCTCTTCTTCCTGGTGGATGTAGAGTGGTGAAGGTAAACAACACAATTTATGTAAAAATGTTAGCAGGACTATGGCCAGCTCCTTTTGTTTGATGGAGGAATAGCAGGGTTTATGGTTCACTATAAAGAGAGGTAAGTCAGTGCCCTTTATATTTTTTTAGCTCTGGACCATTGTGTCATACAATTTGGATGGATAAATTAAAGTTACGACTTTTTACAAGTGTATTCACTGAAAGAGCTGTAGGTGTGTGTTACTGCTGTTTATTCAACAGGGTTGGAAGAGACTAAAACTAGATTAATGTAGTAGATGCACTATTTAATGTGTACGTTGTTAAAAGAGCCTTTTCTTTCCTGCTTAGCATTTCCTATATGGTTCTGATAATATATTATACATTCCACTGCAAGCCTCTCTGTAGCACTCAGCAATAAATGGTCTTCCAAAGCACAGTGTAGCAGCGGTAAAGCCCTTGTGTCATTCTATACAGGTTTCTTAAGTGTTTTGAAAGAGAACTTGCTACTTGGAGCCTGGCTTTCTCATTACCATGTTAATGTTTTAAACTATATTTTCATAAAATAAATGAAACCCTGCATTAAAAGACATCAAATTCACAGAGTTTGAATTGAGAGAATTCTAAAAGTGAGCCGAACAGGATAGAGAGCCCTGGATATGGTCTAATTAATAAGGTTTGTGTTTTACTTCCATAGATTACTTCAGTTCCCTGAGTTTGGTAAGATTTGAATACGTTTTAAACACATTTTATCTAAAGTATGTTACCACTTGGACCTCCCTATCTTTTCTTAATTTCCTTCAATGTCCGGGCAACACAAATTCAAGATGATAAAAAGTTACATTTTGAAGTCCCAAATTAGCAACAGGCACCACTGAAGTCAATGGGAAGAAGCAGTACAACATCTAGTAAATACGCTGCTTGCTTAGTTGGGAGAAATTTTGCTTTGAAGTATCTGTTTCTTAGTGCGTTAGAAATATGCTTCACTCGCAATGAATAACTGCAATCATGAAGCAGAGAATAAGCACATGTTGAGGCTTGGCTCAAGATTTAAGTTCATGGAAGAATGCTGTAGTGGTGTGATAAGCAGAGCCAGTTGTGCTACCTGGAGTCACTAGTGCGTGTAGTGGAATTACCAGTAGGTTGTTAAAGCACAGCATTTGAGACTTGTGTGAGGCTGCAGGGCTGTACTGATATAGCTGAAGATTATGGAAACTAATTGATGTGGCTGCTGAACGTAATGGAAAAAAAATGATTTTGCATGCCACTTTTCCTGTAATGTTAAATCTTCAAGCACGTTTTTGTTTACTGACCCCAACAAAATCCCCATGTTACCACTCTTCAGCAAAAAAAGCTTTTTCCTTTTTGACATACTCCCAAGTAATAATTTTTTTTTAAACATTGAATATTTTATGTAAATATGAAGTAAAACTAGAACAATATGAAACAGATTCCAATTCTTTTGGGTTGTTGTTTAGCTGCATTTACATCCTAGTATTGCCAAAGCAGTCCTGTGTCTCAGAGTGCTTAACTTCAGATTGATTTTATGATACTGTTTAGTTTTGCATCTCATTTTCACTTTCATTTGTCTAGTGAGAGAGCAAACTTTCTGAAGGATACAGCCTGAAGCATGTATACTGGAGAACTTGGTCCTGTAGGTACAAAAGCAGCCTTACAGGAAGCTTGTATTTGGTTCTCAGGAAATAGAACCATCCTAGTGGTAAAGCTGCTCTCTTGTTGCTGTAAAACAGCAACAAGGGTGCCACAGGTACCGTCAGCCTGGTGTAACCAAGTGTGAGTCCCCTGGCAGGCATCTGCAAAGCACTTTGTTTTATCCTGTTTTTTTCTTGGGTTGGTAATGACTGTTGTCTCCTTTTAAAGAACTGACTGTTTAACAAACGAGTTGCTAAAGGCATTTTGTTTGCATAACTGTAAGGGCTTATTAGAAGAATCCATAGGAAACTTAAATGAATTACAAGAAACCGAATTGCTGCTCTTATTTGTCTGGGATTTTTTTTGGTTCGGTGGACAGCATTTGACCATCTCTATAAAATCATAGTTCCTAGTTCAGTCTCACTGTAGATAAGACTAAAGTCAGCTGCATTGGAAATAATACATTGATCCTTGTTTGTTCATGTGTTTTGGAGGAAGATGTTCAGCTTCCCACAGCAGAGAGAGAAACTGAATGAATAGAAAATTAATTCTCTTTTGTCTTCACATACAGTTGCTCCAATTGGCAAGGCACTATGGGTGGTCAACCAAAGTACCAGTTATTTAACATACAGTGCAAAAGCGATTTAATAAAAATAATTGAAAATGCATTTCGAAAATACTAACATACTTAGCAGGGAACTTTTACTTCCTGGAAAGACCTTTTGCTAAACTTGAGTGCCTAAGCAATGCTGTGAATACCATCTGTGTATTGTGACGAATTGGGAAAATTCTTACATGTGTATTAGTGGCACGTAGCAAATCCTGTGAAGTCAGTGAGAGTATTTCCATTAACTTAGTTTTTGAATTCTGAATTGATCTGTTTATTCAAGCCTATTATTGGCTTGCAAATTGAACATCTAAAGGTAATGCTAATGACAGTAATTTCAGCCGCACCTGACTATAAGCTGCAACTCAGGGTGTCAACAACTTTTCATTCTTTGTCCATATATAAGCTGCACCTGATTATAAACCGCATGTTACAATACAGAGTGTGATAAAAGGTATCTACTTTATCACCATCTGTTGAGGGTGGGGGCAGTGATCCTTATCTCTGCATGAGATATTCTGCTAATGGGCCATCCATTGAAACCAGGCAGGGCATTGTTCTTTATCTTTTCACAACCCATCCTTCCTCCAGAGAGTCATTTTCTGCTAATGGCCCATTGAGTCCCACTGTGTGACTGATAAAATTACTGCATCCCATTGGAGGTTGCTCCAGCCAGGGGAAAGAGCCCAGCCTTTCTTACCAAGATAAGAGGTTGTGGGACACTAAAGTAGCCCTTTCTTCACTGGACTCCAGAGGAAAACCAGATTTCTCCACATCACCACTGGACCTCCGGAGGGAAACTGCACCTTCTACAGGAGCACTGCTTCAACTGAATCACATCTGTCACTGCAGGAGGATGCAGCCACCATTTAATGGGACTGCTACCAACACCCTGCCTGATGGGGTGTCAGGTTGTCAGCGTTTGGAGTTTGTTTCTTTGTAGCACCGTATTTCTATTTTAATTTCCCTAGAAAAGAACTGTTATTCCTAATTCCCATATCTTTGCCTGAAAGCCCCTTGATTTCAAAATTATAATAATTTGGAGGGAGGGGGTTTACATTCTCTATTTCAAAGAGAAGTTCCTGCCTTTCTCAGCAGACACTTGTCCTCCAAACTAAAACAGCAACTTTTCATTCTTTGTCTGTATATAAGCCGCACCTGATTACAAACCGCACTTTGTGTTCGGACCAAAATTTTAGTCAAAATGGTGCAGCTTATAATTGTGAAAGTACTGTACTGTTTATATTTTCCCATATGAAGAGAACCTGTTTAGAGTAGGGTTTTTCAAAAATGTGGATCTGTGGTGCTGAAAGGGAAGATTTGTTATGAACCAAAGGATAAAAGTATATAAAAAACCTGAAGTACAATTAGAGAGTATTGTGTCTCAGTGTGAAACTGTATTTTGCATTTAGAGAGATTTGGAGTAATTGGAAGGAGAATGAGAAGTTGAAAGTGAGAATAAGAGTTTTTGTGACAAATAAAAAAGTCATGTAAGTCAAGAATTTTCAGCACTGAAGGAGGGCAACTTGTAGGAGAAAATAGTATTTTGGAGTCAAGAGCATGAATGGAAAAAGTAAATTTTTTGAGAAAAATTATTTGCAGTCAAAAGACTGAGGAATCATGTAGCTGCTTTAAAAAGGCAGATGTAGCTAGATGAAAGAGAAAGCTTCACCAACTGCTAAAGTTTGATGAAGCAATCCAAAACTCACGTATTAAAAACTTAGACTATATTAGAAGTGGTAGAACTGAATTTTGCACAAAGAGCTCTTTGGATTTATTATCAGCTAATTATCTTTAATCTTACATCAATTATTTTGCAACACTATTTTCCTACCTATATTTATGGAGTGAAATAGCTTTAGTAGTTAAGTAAGCATAGTTTACTGCTTTAGTGATATTGTGAGTTGAATACATAAATTAGCAAAGTAAATCTAACAGGGAAAAGAAAGGTAAAAAGTAAAAGAAAATATAAAACTGCCAATACTTTTGAATGGCTGTGTTGCTGTGTGGGGAATACTGTAAGGTTGTAAGACTGTCTTCCAGAATCAGATTTTGTAATTTTGCTTTTGTTTTTTAATTGATAAATTGATAATTTCACATTAAATACCATTCCCATCCAGAAGCAAATAGTAATGAGAGATAATGTCATCCCATGAAAATATTTTCTCAATTTCTTCTCCTTTTGAATGTTTTACCTGAATGTTTTTTAGTTCCTTCCAAAAGATTTTGCTGTTTCTACAGCAATAATAGTGTTAAAAGTGTTGATATTTTATTACTAAGTGCAAGTCACAGTGAATGATTTGTTTAAAAATGCAGGAGTGTAGGAGGTACTGCAGGTTTCCTTTTACCTTCTATACACAAATAAGCTCTAAGGATAGGGATATTAAGGAATTGTGCTGCTATCAGAGATGGTGCAATGAGATGCACTACAGAGATGCAGGCCATACTCCACCAACATCAGGTGGAAACATTTTCTGGCTCTTCTCTTTGCATTGCAACAGTTTTTCTCTCTGTTACCAAAGATGCCATTGTATTAGAAAAGAAGGAAAAATAACCAATCTTTCCCCCTCAAAAGTACGCCTCAGGACTAGTGTAGCTGTATTATTTCTAAATATACTATTTGCTGAAGACTGAGGGTTTATTTTTAGCTTCAGTTAAAATAATTTTCAAAGATTAGGAAAAAGTTTTTTCCTGTTATGAAACATAGGGATATGTAATATCTGTAATACAGAAGGTACCAATGAATATTTAATTTTACAGACTGTTTGCCTGTGATGGCGTCCATTTGTAATACTTCTAGCTTCTTGCTATTGAAGGTGTTTTTAGTGGTACATCTAGTCTTGCTGTCTCCAGACAAAAGAGATGTTCCTGAAAGCAGGAGAGAAATACTGTTTCATCCCTCTATAGTGGCAGCAGCTGAAAAGATCTAATGCTTCTTGCCAGACAAAACTCCATGCTAGGGGAAAATGGCAATAGTAAAATGTTGTCAATGTTATGACAAAGCAAGTCTCCATTTCCAGTTTCAACTGCAAACATTAAAAGTGCACTAAGAGTAGTCTACCATCCTGTCTTGGCATTTTGGGGTTTTGTTTTGTTTTTATTTTATTATATTTTAATGAAGAATTAACATTTTGATAGAACATTTGTTCATGGATTTGCAGTGGTTAAATCAATAGTTAATGAGTTTCATTGTATAATTTGAGCTTGTAGTTTGTTTATGCTAGACCAACTTTATCCATACTCCAAACAAATTATCTCTTATAATCACCAGCCTGAAGATAAATCTCTAAATGTTTTTCTGATGATAGTGCTGTGGTTGGCAGGTGTTAGAAGTGCCTCCCAGGGACGAAGATTGAAGATGGGCTCGTTCTCACAAATCCTTCAGGCGAGGTTGTTTAGCTTTCTATCCTGTCATCTGCAGACGAGCCTTGTATGGTGCCCTGCTAATGAAATCTAATAGGCAAAGGTCATATATCTTTATGAAGAAAAATGCAAAGCTGGTGAGTGATGAATGTGCTTCATGGGGTTCAATGGACGATGCGTAGCAATAAAATCCATGTGCTTCAAATGGCTTGGCATATCTTTGTCTTTTGTGCTTAAACTACTTTTTGTAACAATTCTCATTACTAGTGATGGGAACAGATAAATACAAAAACAGATGAATGCATGCAAAGTTGTCTGTGTAATTAAAGAAATAGGTGGGAGTAATTAGTTTTCAGTATTCATAGCCTAATGAGTGAGATAGCTAACATAACAGTACGCAGCAGTATTGTATTTAAATTTGAAAGCTCTGTTGAGTAGCAATAGAAGCGTACTAGCTGGCATGAAGATGTGAAGATTTAGGTAGAGTCTAACATCAGTTGTTAATCAAAAATGCCTTTGTCAAATGTCAAAACATAATATTATGTTATGTGGGGCAGTACAAACAAAACATGCTGGTATAAAATTGCAGATAGAACTCTAAATAATGGAAGTCAGTGCTTTTAAGAAATTGCTAATCTGAAGTTAGAAGGAATCAAATAAACCAGATATTGTTGAATCACTGCTGTTTTTTAAGAAGTTACCAGTTCATTTGCTATAGTTACACTGCTGAGCTAAGAGACAGTTCAATAAATCAACTCAGGCTTGATGGATTTTACAAACCATTGCAATGAGTGGGTGAAAGAGGAAAGAAATCTCTTAGTATTCCCTCTTTGACAAAAGGATATGCAAAGAGCCTGAATGGATGAATGGTTGATTAATTTTGCCAGAAATTTTCTTGACAGCCAGAAATGCATTTTTGCATTATCATGTTTGCATGGGGATTATTTTGTAAGGTATGAATTATTACATATAACCCTACACCTGAGACTTAGCTGGCTGAAAGAGACAGCTCCTGGTCAGTATATGTATGGTTGTGATGTTTCTTACATTTTAATTCATCACTCTGGCAATTCAGCCTTTTGCTTGTTACCACTTGCTAATCAGTCAACAGTGAAATCAAATATTGTATGTGACTAAATGAACCTTGTAACTGAAGTGATAGGTTGTGTCTTTTTCAGTATTTTTTAATTGATTTACCAGCTATGGAAAAATCAGATGGAAGTTCTTAACCTATAATCAGAAAACAGAATAATATAAAGGAGAATTTAAAAAGTGTATTGTAGGCTATGTACACATGACTTACTGATTAATAAAACTAACTTAATGCTTCTTTTTCTCCTATAAAGTTTTGAGGTAAATAATTATTAGCTTGTATAAATTGTACTTTAGTTTGGAAATATTTATTTTCATTTGGTACATATTTTGTGCATATTTTCTAGGGGATCTTTGCTTATAAATATGGTGCATAAGCAGTCGCCCTTACTTTTAGGCTTTGTATGCCTGTGGTTTCAGAATAAAAGACTTTCCTCTCTATGTACTTTTGTAAAAAAAACAAAGAAGTTCATATTTACTTCAACCTTTAAAATTATGTGGAGGAAGTACATTTCTTGGAGCAAAAGTCATGCTGCTATGATTGCAAGTTTTCTAGTTGGTCCCTTACCTTATTTTACAGAGGCGGAGTTTTAAAGACGCAGTTGAAAAGGAGGTGTCATTTAAGCCTTTGAACATTGAAAATCACATCTATATATTTTAAATTACAGTAATTTCACGAATACAAGCCGCACCAATTTGACCAAAATTTTGGTGGAAACCCGGAAGTGCGGCCAATATTCCGGGGCGGCTAATACATTAACAAAATTCTAAAAGCTGCCAACACGGAAGTGAGAGCCCGCGGCAGCCCCAAGCCAAGCTGGAGCCCGGCCGGCCCCGGCAGAGGTGGGAAAGCCTGGCAGAGGCGGGGCCAGCAGTGCGGGGGGCAGGCGGCAGAGCCTGAGCCAGCAGGGCGGGGCAGGGAGGGCGGCAGAGCCCGGGCCAGCAGGGCGGGGGAGCCCGGGAGAACTGGGGCTAGCAGTGCAGGGGAGCATGGCAGAAGCAGGAAGGCCGGCGGGTGGGGCTGCCTGGCAGCGGGGGAAGCCCAGCAGAATCGGGGCCAGCAGCGTGGGGGAGCCCGGCGGTGCGGGGGTCTGCAGTGCCGGTCAGGGCGAGGAAACGCGGCGGCGGTGCAGACGGGAGGGGGCGACCGGCGAGCCCGGCGGCGGCGGCGGCAGCCCTGCCGGCGGGGCGAGCGAGGCGTGGCGCGGGGCGAGCGAGGCGCGGCGCGAGCGAACGCGGCGCGGGGCGAGCGCGGCGCGGGGCGAGCGAGGCGCGGCGCGAGCGAGGCGCGGTGCGAGCGAACGCGGCGCGGGGCGAACGCGGCGCGGGGCGAGCGAACGCGGCGCGGGGCGAGCGGCGAGCCCGGCGGCGGCGGCAGCCCTGCCAGGGCGAGCAAACGCGGTAGCGGGGCGGTGCTGACGGGAGAGGGGGGCCAGCGAGCCCGGCGGCGGCGGCAGCACCACCCGGCCAGCCCCGCCGAGCCGTGGCGCTGAGCTGGGCCACCCGGCCCCGTCAGCAACCATGAGCGGGCCGAGCCTGCCTGGCCCCGCCCCGAGCCAGTAAAGCCCGCTATGCCGCGATCCTGTTACTAATTGGCCAATTTGTGAAAGCTGCGCACGGATTCTCGCGACGAACGAAAGTGCGGCTAATATTCGGGGTGCGGCTTATCTATTGACAAAGACAGCAACATTGTCGAGGCACCGGGGGTGCGGCTTATAATCCGTGCGGCTTGTATTCGTGAAACTACTGTATTTTGTATTTTTAGCAGCTCCAAACTACTTACCCTTCAACTGCCAGAAATGCTCAAAATTGGGAGCTTTTATCAGTCACAGTTTTCCTATTACAGAAAACATCCACTAAAAATGAGACAAATTACAAGCACTTTGGATTTCTTCCTTTAGAGATGGAAATAAATTAGTACTTTCACCTCTACACCAAACTTCTTGATGTACTTTGATGTTCTCTAAATCCTGTACTGCTGCAAAACATTTTTCTTCTAGATATTGACATTGCATCAATCTAATATTATTATTGATACACAGGAATTTGCAGACCATTGCCTGCATTTATTAATGTCTTTAGGCTATGCAATGTTTATGTTGTGCAGTAGTGGCACTGCCTTAACAAGGCTGTGTCTCCAGCCCTTCTACATTCTTTGAGCACATGTACAAACCCCACTGACACTGGGGAGCATTTCTGACTGTTGTATTTCAGAGCTAGATGTACACCTCAGCACTCGTGGGGGGCTGCCTTGCTCATGGATAAGAATTTGTGTTCCTTAGGTGGGTGACAGTGATAGACACTGAAGGCAGGTATTCTCGCTCTAGGAAGAATGTTGTAAGCTAAATGGACCATGATGATATCCTTTTGTTACATGTACATCATAATGTGTTTTAGGATACGTAAAGATGCTGTACCCCAGCTCCTAATTCAGAGCTGCCTCAGCTAGTTCTATAAATGGGGAATAATGAAACTGAAGTTTGGCAGTATACCTGAGCAAAATTTTTCTACCTCAAGTTTTATGAAGGAATTGAGACTTCTCAGTCTTGCCCAGAAATCCTGTGATGTGCGTAGCACACAAAAAAAACCATGTAAATCTTTGTAAGTTCTACTTAAACACAGGTTAAAATGGACAAGCCTAAATTTGAATATAGAGAATTTGTACCTTCGTCAAATGTGAGTAAAAACTGTTTGACTGCAATCTGAATTCATAAAGAATGGATCATTGTTAGGACATTATGATGAAATGCACCAATGCTGTAGAAAACACACTCTTTCCATTATGAACCTGTCTGAACATGTTTTCATTAAACAAATAATGCTTTTTTTTTCTTTTTGTTAAAGAGAAATCATTTATTCTTTGCTTTCTTTTTTTGTTTTTAGTCACTCTGCATTTAATAAAAGCTCAGCTGTCATCACAGTACTAAGTACATCTAAGTACTAAGTACTAAGTGGTGTGAGTGCTAAACAGATACTCATTGAATTATTCAATATGAGCATTCCACAATGCTGTACTATTTCCAGTTCAAGTGCTTTCCAACTTAAGTTTGGAATGCCTAAAGTTAAATATGTGACTGGGGTTGTCATAGGGCAAAATAACAAAGCTCAAAGATGCCCATTCACTTACTCTTTAGTTTAGGACCTAATACCATTTTTGTCTTTGGAAACTGTAGACATAAAGGAGAATTTGCTGCTATTTTTGTTTTTTCCAGAAGACTGATAAATATCAATATGGAAGAGCTGCTGTTTGGTACATCAAAATGCACAATAGAAAAATGCAGCCTTTCCTTATAGAAAAAGTAGTGTTTATTAATGGAGCATTTTTACCAGTGGTGTTGATAGGGAAAAACAGAGGTAAAGCAACAGATATACTAATTTGTGTTTCTGGAGTCTTGTAAACTTCATACTGTTTATACTGTTCTTTAAATTTTTAGTGACCTTCACCTGAAAACTTTTTGTTAAAGAAATGAGTCTTTTTCTGCACTCTTTTGCCTTGCTTTTTAATTTTATTTTTTTTTTAATAAAGGAGGGGGCTTCTAGTAATTAGCTGGATTTACAACAAATGGCACACAGACTGTTAGCTCTGCATGTGTGCTGTATCATTGGTGTTTACCCTATTATATTGCAATTTAAGTATGTCATAAAGTTTTATCAGTGATCACATAGAAATAAACTGGAATGCAGAAGTATCGACCATGAAATATTAAGAGAATGCAGTATGTAGCAGTATGTATGACTTCTGTATTGTGATAATTGCATCAGTTGTGAAAATTATAATGGATACGATATTCCTCATTTATATTTTCTGACAGTTGGGTATTTTTAGCAAATGAGTTGTCAGCAGAAAGGCTTCATTAGACCCATCAGGGTATCTGCCCATGAATAACGAATCCCAAACTGTACTGACAGTTTCCTTGAGCCAAAATGATGGAGCACCTCTGACAAAAGCCATATTGTGCTCCCCATGTGAGAAGTGTGAAGAACAAAAGAGACAGTTTGTTCTTCATTTGGTCAGGTTAATATTGACACAGTTAGCTTAGAAGAGTCATAAGTGTGTGTAATGTACACTTTACATTACTTTGCAGTGATCACTTGGGTAATTGGTTGTTGATTTCATGAATCAGTGTTGCAAGAGAGAGAGAAGTTACAGATTCTCTTCAGATATTTCTTGGATATTTTACCTCTCTTAAAGGATAATCCATGTCTACAGTTACATTATCTGTTAAAAAAAGATTCTTGAGAATTAAGAAAGAAAGTAGCATCAAAGAAAGAAATTTCCTAGCAGTACACAACTTACATAAAATGGTATTTCTCAACAAAAATACATAATAACTAAACAGCTCATGTTCAAAAATCCTTCAAAAGTCTTTGGATTTCTTCAACTTTCTCATTCTGCTCACCTAACTGATACAAAAAATATCTGTAAATTTCAGAATGCTCATCATATCGTTGTGTTACAGCAGAAGCTATTTATATTCATTAGACAAAAGCACTGAAGACACTAAATTACTCTGGTGGTTATGTTGCTGTTAACTATGCAAAATACTTGTACTGCTATATCCTATTTATTTCAAGTACATACATTTCAAGTATGCTAACAATCAATTTTTTTGTTTATAAATTACTTAGAGGGCATTATAACAAATAATAATGTTTACATATGCTGTTTACCTGCTGCATATTATGTAAATATTAGTTAATACTTAAGCCAGCACATACTAATGAAAGAAAGGAGTGTATAAAAATGACCAGTTAACTGACGTTTGTCATTGTTTAGGTATGTCAGTGTATCTCCTGCTAATTCATCAACAGCATATTTTAAATGCTTGTAATTAATTTGGGATGTATCAGCTTAACTTCTGAAATTACTGACATTTTTTCATCTCTGTAGGCATTTTTAAAAATTTACTGTAAGCGTTTATAATGCGTGCAGTGTTCTTGTTAATTTAGGTTAGCAAATTCGTGAGAGAATGCATGTATCTATTACGTCTTTCAATGTATGGTCTTTGGTAGTTTTTAAGACTTGTTTGCAACTGTCAGTGTTTTCTTGAAGGTTTGAATGCTTTTGAAGGGAGTATCTGAATTTTGTTGCTGGTAGTAGTTTAAAAGAATAAACTTCAGGAGTATTTAGGTGGGTTATCAGGGATCTACAATGCTGTAGTGTAGATTTTTTATTTGAATAGGTTTTAATTATTCCAGCTACAGTTAGGAATGGGATAACCAAAGTGACTTTTTCATGCTCAAGGACATTTTGGAATTGTTTCTAATCTACCCAATACTTGTGTCTTCAGAAGATTTTACTGGCTTGGACATTCAGTGTTTATTCAGAATAATTTGTCACCGTAACCCTCTATTCAGATTTCACATCTGAGTGTCCACCAATAAACTGGCAGCTGACTGTGTGTGCATTAATTTGTGTGAATTTCACATAAACTTCATTTTTAGGTGCTATGCAAACATCAGTGGGGAACCCAAAGTGCGGCTTGTAATCAGGTGCGGCTTATATACGGACAAAGAACAAAAAGTTGCTGTTTTAGTTTGGAGGACAGGTGTCTTCTGAGAAAGGCAGGAACTTCTCTTTGAAATGGAGAATGTAAAGCCCCTCCCTCCAAATTATTATAATTTTGAAATCAGGGGGCTTTCAGGTAAAGATATGGGAATTAGGAATAACAGTTCTTTTCTAGGGAAATTAAAATAGAAATACAGTACTACAAAGAAACAAACTCCAAACCCTGACAAAGTCAGAGTACAACCTGACACCCCATCAGGCAGGGTGTTGGTAGCAGTCCCATTAAATGGTGGCTGCATCCTCCTGCAGTGACAGCTGTGATTCAGTTGAAGCAGTGCTCATGTAGAAGGTGCAGTTTCCCTCCGGAGGTCCAGTGGTGATGTGGAGAAATCCAGTTTTCCTCTGGAGTCCCCTGGAGAAAGGGGCTACTTTAGTGTCCCAAAACTTCTGTTTTTATCTTGGTAAGAAATGTTGGGCTCTTCCCCCTGACTGGAGCAACTCCCGATGGGATGCAGTAATTTTATCAGTCATGCAGTGGGACTCAGTGGGCCATTAGCAGAAAATGACTGGCCATTAGCAGAAAATGACTCTCTGGAGGAAGGATGGGTTGTGAAAAGATAAAGAACAATGCCCTGCCTGGTTTCAATGGATGGCTCATTAGCAGAATATCTGCCGTTGAGATAAGGATCACTGCCTCTACCCTCAGCAGATGGTGATAGAATAGATACCTTTTATCACATTCTGTATTGTAACGTGAGGCTTATAATCGCGTGTGGCTTATGTATGGACAAAGAATGAAAAGTTGCTGACACCCGGAAGCGCGGCTTATACTCAGTGCGGCTTATAATCGTGAAATTCAAGGCATTTGACAAACAGATTTTTTTGTTTTAACTTTGAGGGAGGGAAGTGCATTTTGTGGTCACATTTCAGTAGATTAATAAACAGAATTTATATATTTGTAACAAAACCAGTAATTTATTAGGTAGGAGACAGATGCAGGGAAGTAACATGCCAACCTGCTTATACAGTTGTGCCATGTCCATGACGAACTTCATGATGTTTATTCAAGACCAGTGTAGCTTGGAAGCATCGAAAGAAGTCTTGGCTAGAAGATGACAAAAAATTGTTTTAGTGCAAACAGCGGAAACATAAAGGAGAAAATAAATTTTCAAAGTCTTTGTTCATGAGTTGTTATCAGAAATGAGGGCTGAAAAAAGACATTTATACTTCATGCATTATGTTCCCAGTTGAGAAAGGTGGATTTATGGTTTATGTTTCAAATTCTACTAACTGGGCTAGTGCAAGTAGTAATAACAATAGGAAACATAAAAGTTTACCTCCTTTATATTTGGTGTGGGCTGTGTATGAAAGAAGATAATTTTTTGATATAATGAGTGTAAAAATACTTTACCTCAGTCTTTGCTTTTGTGTATGTGTGTGTGTTTGTATGTGTGTGTGTGTATGTATTTTTTTTAAGATTTGCACAATTCAAAGAGCGGCAACAAGGGAATCTATAGGAACAATCCATGGTAATTGTTGGTTACAATAGGGTAGCATCATCATGGGCACATACAAAGGGCTGCAAAATTAAGTTAACTTGAGGATTTCGCACCTCAGTTGTTACTTTAACATCTGTTTTTTTAGATGGAGAATTGGCACGATAGATTATTTCATAAAGTATTTTTCTAGCAAAACCCCCATGATTTATTCAAGAAGTAACAATAGACCAGAATCACAGAATTACAGAATTGTTAGGGTTGGCAAGGACCTGTGGTGATCATCCAGTCCAACCCCTCTGCCAAGGCAGAGTCACCTAGAGAAGGTGACACAGGAATGTGTCCAGGTGGATTTTGAGTGTCCACAGGTAGGGAGACTCCACAACCTCCCCAAGCAGCTATTCCAGTGCTCTGCTACCCTCAGTGTAAAGAAATTCTTCCTCTTGTTGAGGTGAAACTTCTTGTGCTTTAATTTATGGCCATCACTCCTTGTCTCTTCTCTGGGCACCACTGAAAAGTCTGGCACCTCCTGACACCCACCACTGAGATATTTCCATGTATTGATGAGATCACATCTCAGTCTTTTCTTCTCCAGACCAAACAGACCCAGCTCCCAGAGTCTCTCCTCATATGAGAGAAGCTCCAGACCCCTGATCATCCTTGTGGCTCTCCACTGGACCCTGTCCAGCAACTCCTTGTCTCTCTTGTCTCTCTTGTGCTGAGGAGCCCGGACTGTACACAGCACTCCAGGTGTGGCCTCACTAGGGCTGAGTAGAGGGGAGGGATCACCTCCCTCCACTGCTGGTCACACTCTTCCCAGTGCACCCCAGGATACCCTTGGCCCTCCTGGCCACAGGAGCACTGCCAGCTCATGGACAGCTTGTGATGCACCAGGAGCCCCAGGTCCTTCTCCACACAGCTGCTCTGCAGGAGCTCAGCCCCAGCCTGTGCTGGCACTTGGGGCTGCTCCTCCCCAGGTGCAGGAACCAGCAGTTGCCCTTGTTGAGCCTCATCAGGTTTCTCTCTGCCCAACCCTCCAGCTGATCCAGGTCCTGGAATGGCAGCAGAGCCTTCAGGTGGATCAGCCACTGCTCCCAGTTTAGTGTCACCAGCAAACTTGCCAAGGGTGCATTTGATCCCTTCCTCCAGGTCTTTGATAAACAAGTTGAATAAGATTGGTCCCAGTATTGATCCCTTGGGAACACCACTGACTGCAGGTCTCCTGCTGGACTCAGCTCCACTGATCATGACTCTCTGAGCATTACCATTCAGCCAGTTCTTGATCCATCCCACTGTCCATTCCTCTAACCCACATTTCCTGAGCTTTACCTATGAGGATGTTACGGGAGACAGTGTCAACAGCCTTGCTGAAGCTCAGGTAGACAACATCCATTCGTTGTGGACATCACCCTTTGTTGACCCATCCTGCTGTGCCATCATAGAAATCTGTCAGATTGATCCAATCTGATTTGTCTTTGGTGAATCCATCCTACCTACTCCTGGACTCCTGAGAACCTTCTTGTCTTACACTTTTTAATGATCTCCAGAATGATGTGTTCCATCACCTTCCCAGGAGTTGAGGTGAGGCTGGCTGGCTGGTAGTTTTCCAGGTCTCCTTGCTATTTTTGAAGACAGGAGTGACATTGGCCTTCCTTGAATCATCAGGCACTTGTCCCTTTCTCCCGTTCTCCCGTTCATGATTTTTCAGAGATGATGGGGAGCAGCAGAGCAACAATATCTGACAGCTCTCAGTACCCATGGGTGCATCCGATCAGATCCCCCAGATTTATGGTGCCTAGCTGATCTCTAACCCAACCTTGACAGCCAAGGGGAAGCCTGCCTTTCTCCAGGCTTCCTCTCTTACCTCTGAGGTCTGGGTCTCATGAGGGCTGAACTCAGCAGTAAAGACAAGCAAAGAATGCATTCAGTAATTTTACATTCTCTGTGTCTTCCATCACCAGAACACCCATCTATTCAGCAGTGGCCCTGCATTTTCCCTAATCTTTTGCTGCTGATAAAATTGTAAAAGCCCTTCTTGTTCTTGATATCCCTTGCCAGACTCAGTTCCAAGTGGGCCTTTGCTTCCTCGTTGTATCCCTGCAACTCGATGTTCCCAGAGTCCTTCTACGTGGCTTGTCCCTTCTTCCACATTGCATATATTTCTTCTTTATTGATTTTGAATTTTACTAGGAGATCCATGGTCACCCATGCAAGTCTCCTACACCCTTTGCCCAGTTTCTTTGTCATGGGGATACACTAGCCTAGAGCTTGGAGTGCTTTTAAGCAGTGTTGCAAAAGCAGGCCGCAGGAACAAGTAAGGATTGTTTCACCAGCAGATTAAAGAGAATATTTTAGTGTTCTTCCATTACTGTGCTATGGGACTCATCCTTGGTTTTTATTAGGCACACAATTCTTTTGACAAGTGAAATGGGATTCTCTTGCTTTTTAGACCCGGTGATGCTTTTTTAACATTTACAGCTATTTTTATGACAAATTTTGATGAAAAGAACCAGAAAAGTTGTTGACATTTCTCTTAATTTTTAAATGTTTTTCAGGACTGCACATCACACAGGAGTCTGATTGGTGATCTGAAAGCATTCATAGATAAATATGCGTTTGATGTACTTATCATTTTGGCCAACTGCTTGTCAGATGAGAAGCAAACAAAACAACAAATAGCAGTATACTCAGAAAATGTTGAGCTAGGCAATCAAGTAAGTACCTGGAAAAAGAATCAGATGTTTTTCCTGGAAAAAATATGGTTGGGTTTTTTTTAAGTAGTCTATATCAAGATATTGATTAATGAAGTGAGGTCAAAACACAGCAACAGTTGACCAGCAATGGAGTTATTTGAAATGGCTGCATTATTTATATAAAAACAGAATGAAAGACTATAATAGTTATTATTGCTTCTGACCAAGCTAGTAGAAAAAGATTATGAGAAATACTGAAAGAGGCAAGATTGTTCAATTCAGTTAAAATGTTGATCTGGGTTATTTTTCTGACTAGTTTTGACTTGGGTTTGTATTGTGATTTACACAAATGTGTCTTTGGCAATTAGCGATAAGCAAACACCTTGTAAATTATAATGACCAGAAGTCATATATGTGTATGTTATTCCCAAAGAATTCAAGCTCTGACATCAAAACAAATTGTTTGTACTGTATACATTTGTCCAGAGCTAGGCGTTTCCCATTTTTTAATCTGTATTTATCCCCAGATAGAGACTATCTCAGTGGCAACTTTTTGAACATTTTTCTCAGTCTTGAAAACTTGTGATTTTAGGGTGGCTAAGTGACTCCACTGTTTTCAAGGTCAATACAAATGCATTTACTTATTTTAATAATATAATTATCCCATTCTAGAAATACGGTCCTAAAGTACTATTACATAAATTTTACTCTGATTTCTTAAGGAAGCAACCAAATATTTATTTGGATTTTCTGTTACTAGCAAGAAGTGAACTGAGAAGTCAAATGGTATAATTTCTGACCAATCATCCGACACATATTTTGTCTTGATCTTCTCTTGTACTACATCATCTATTTGGGGCTCATAATAAGGATGAATAATATGGTGAAATGGCCAAGCAATAAGTTAATAGGAAGAGATAGGTATGTCTGTTTTACATGATGAAGTAGCAAATATGTACCTTACGTCCATGATTGCAGTGACTTCTGAAATATCCCTTTCTCAACAGATCTGCTGTGAATTAGAAGAATGTCAGAGTCCTTGTTTGGAGCTGGATCCTCTAGAATGTGAATGTGACCAAATTCTCATTTATCATCAAGAAAATTCTTTGGTGACCTGTGATCAAATTTTTCTTCTAATTAAGGAAGTTATAAATAGAAGGCAACCAGAAATGGTATCAAACAGTAGAACTTCATCTACTGAAGCCGTTGCTGGAAGTGCTCCACTTTCACAAGGATCTTCTGGTATTATGGAGTTATATGGTTCTGACGTAGAACCACAGCCCAGTTCTGCCAATTTTATAGAAAATCCTCAAGATCTAAATGGGTCTATGCAAGCCCACATTGATGTTAATGTAGACCTTGTCAGTCCAGACAGTGGCTTGGCTACAATAAGAAGCAGCCGGTCTTCCAAGGAGAGTTCTGTTTTTCTTAGTGATGATAGTCCTGTTGCAGAAGGTGCTGCTTCACATCACAGTCTTCTGCCTGGCTTTGATTCCTACAGCCCTATTCCTGAAGGAGCAATAGCTGAAGAACAAAAGTCTCAGTCAGGAAATAATAGTGATAACTTTGATCTTTTCAATTTTGATCTAGCACCCATGGCTACAGCTCCATCTGAGTCATCTTCTCGTTCTGTTGATTGTTCCCCAGTGGGTGACTACTTTCTCAATAGTGATTCATCAGAAGGGCATCAACTCACTCTGAAGAAAAAACTTAATGAGGCAAAACTATTAGAAAATGATACAGTTAAGTATTCAACTGACTTATTTATGACAAAAATGGAGGAAGACAATCTGGCTGAGTTTGATGAGAATCCAGGAGAAACGTGTGAGAAAACATCAAGCTTGATTGATTTAGTTGAAGGTGATTCTTCTTCACCAGAAATGTTGAAGTCTGCTGATTCAAGAATTCCACCAACTCCTATGAATAGTCTTGTAGATATTTCACCATTAGATAATGGGCAGCCTTTAATTTTCCCACAAGATGTCATAAAAAAAATTAATGAAATAGATGGCGCAAATTATTCTCAGTCTCGTGTTAGATATGGGAGCTGGTGGGATGGCTTTGACTTCGATTCCAGAAATGCTGATGCATGGAGTTCAAGTGAGCAGGAATCTGTATTTCAGAGTCCTGTTTTATGGAAAGAGTCTAAAGAAAGTCCCTTGCTACAAGAACATACTGATAGAAGAGCCTCAGATTCTGTGTTCCTCCAAAAACAGCCAAAGCAAATGGAATATATGAAAGCAGGTCTGTGGGATAACCAGTTTAAACAAGATAATTGGAACAATGAGAATCAAGAGAAAAACAGTGAACGTTCATGTTTGCAAACTGCTTCTTTAGATGAGACAAAGCAAGAAGTGGAAAGCTTTACAGACCTGTGGAAGGTCAGCCAGCCAACACCTATGATGTCAGATGTGTGGTGTAGTGGTGAAGGAAAAGGTAGCCAGCTAGCTGGAGATTCTTACAGAATCTGGACTGAATTTGACGAAGGAAATGATGGTAGATCCTCAGAAAATATTTGGAACTTGCCCAAAGATAGAGAATTAAAATCAGTGAATATTCCTGAGGAATGGGCCATATCGAAAACTGGTTTATCAGATTCTTCAGAAATCACAGTGGACAATGAGATTGAAAATCCAGAAGTGTGGGATAAAGGAAGATATTATTCAATAGAAGACCATGGAAAATCTGAAAATACAGATTTTGTTTTCAACAATATGCGAAATAATTCCAAGCTGAACACAGGGGAAAAAACTGTGTTTGGTGATCCTAAACACAGACCAAAACAATTTGAAAATATAGATACCTGGAATATGTATGATAAAAACATCAGAAAAGAAGTAACAGAAGTAGTGGTACCATGGGAGGACACCTTCTTATACAAAAATTCAGATCTTAGTTCCTCAAATATAGCGGAAGATTTAGTTGTTTCTCCACCAGACACCAATTACTCAACATCTGATTCATACATATCACCTACATATGTGGAAGATGAAAGAGAAAATGAGGACAAGGATTTTAATGAAGAAACAGTTACTGGTAAATTTATGAACACAAATGTGGCTGAATCAAAAGTACTTGAGAAATCAAGTGAGGAACCATTATCTCCTAACAATGTGCCTTTTTCAAATACTAGAAATACAGATATATGGAATGCTCCCCTAAATAACATCACCCAGTTACAAGAAAGAAATTCTGAAATTCCAGTTCTTTCTGCCTCTGCTAAACATTTTCTTAATTCAGAACAAACAGCAGATCTATGTTTTTCAGCTGAAACATGTACCAATGAAAATAACTTTCCTGTATCTGAAAGCAGAAGAGTAATCCTGGCTTATAATCAAACAGTGAATGACTTATCACCATCACAGAATGAATTAAATACTAGACAGAGAGTAGCTGACAATGCAGAAACAGTGGGCAGTGTTCCTGTAGAAGACACCAACACCTCGACACCGACTACAGAAAATGAGAATGGTTTGGATCTGAAAATACATGACTTGGGGAGTGAGATACTTAATGAGAATGCAGCTCAAAACACTGCTGGTATTGATGAAGAGTTGGAGAGTCAGGATTCAGTGCACCAGCCGAACTCGTGGGGTTTACAGAGTGAGCAGGGTCGTGAGGAAGGCTGGGACAATGCCATTGTCATTTCTGAGGAAGGAAAAGAATGTAAGAGAACACACGTGACAAGTGGACAGCAGATGATTAATGACATTTGTAATAAACCAGTGCAAGAGGGCAATGAGTCTTCAGGTGAAACAGATTTAGAAAAAAATGAGCGAACAGATGAAGTTGCTACCTCCCAAGAAAAACTGATAAATAGTGTTAGTTTGGAAGTATTAATCACAGAAAGTGTGTCATTTTCCAATCTAAACAATTCAATTAGTCAGGAAAAGAGAAAAGATGTGTTGCAGAATAGTTTAGAATCTTCAAGTATTTCTGAAGGAGGCAGAGATTATGAATTTTTTGATGACCCCTTACCACAAAATTACAATTATAGTGAAATGTCACAGCTACTTTCTGAAGGACCTGAAAAAGAAGCTACAGTGACAGAGGATGCAGCAAGTCCCAAGGCGGAAAGTATTTCTGAAAGTTCTGATAAGGGTAGTGATGCTCCTGAAAATAATTCTTCTAAAATGTCTGGAAGCTCAGGTGTCTGGAATGACTCTGGAAAGAATAATTGTGGCCAAGCCACATCATTTTCTTTGATGGATCAGCCACAAGAATCTCTGGGAGAAGGGCAAGAATTCTTACACGAAGTGACTCCTAAACATCCAGACATTTGTAATTCTGAGTTAGTATCTTTTAAAAATAGCTCAGAATTGATGAGGACAAGTGAAAATTCTTTCACAGATGAGTTTAAGAAAAATCCTTCTGGATCTGTTAGTGTTCCTGATACTACACATACGCCTATGGTGGAAAATTCATTTTCACTTGAAATAGGCTCTGGGAGAAATGAAAACTCTGAAAATTTAGAATCTGCTAATAACCTTTGTGAAGAGCCATTTGCAGTGGTTCAGGACAGTTTTCCCCAAACTGCTTGGGATTCACAGCCATGTGAAGATTTGCAATCTCCTGGAGCAAGTCCTGAGGCAAGCGAAATCCTTGAAATAGGAAATACCACAAGCAGTCTTTCAAAAGATATACAGATCAAAAGCTATTTAGAAGAAGATAATGTGTGGAGTAATTCAATAAATGATTATACACACTCGAGTGGAACAAGTCCTGACTTAAGTGATGCATCTGTGAATGTGTGGGAAGACTTTCCAGTTGCTAGTCATCATGAAAGAAGCAGGGATATGTGGGAGCTTAAAAATAATAAAAATCTTGAAGATTCTTTGAAAAAGCAGGCATTTGGGAATGAATATGAAGAAGGATTTCAAACAAGTGGCGAAGAGAACAAGGTTCCTAAAAGCTTAGATTTTTGGAATGCCCATGTAGATGACGATACTGTATCGTCTTTATCAAGTCCTGACATAAATGAGGATTCAGAGAATTCAGAGGCATGTCCAGAAGAGATTAATGAAGATTCAGCGTGTGAAAACAAACAGCACAAAAGAGGTGAAAATGGAGAGGATTATCTTCAGTCCAATGCAACAAGTCCTGAAGCTAATGAAGACAATTTTGGTGCAAAAACTAAGGTGGGAGACGATGTCCTGGGAAGTATCCACAGTGAAAATTCTGAAACAATTGAAGTCAGAAAGGTACTGCAGGAGGATGTGACTACTGACTTTACAGATCATAGTAAGACTACTCAGTCTACTACAGGCCACTGTGAAACACCTGACGAAAGAACTCAGGTGAGTATTTTCAATGAAAAAACAGATAGTGGGGAAGATTCGTATTTATATCGAATGAATGAAGATCCTACATCAACTTCTGCTGCTTCTGGTGTTCAAGAAGAGCATTCTTCAAAAGCTGTAGATAGGTGGAGCATGTCACTGGAGGGTGATTCAAGAAAGAATTCAAAATCCATGGTAGGAGCGTCTGATTTTCTAGATGACAGTTCAGAATGGTGGAGTTCACAACCTTGTGAAGAGCAGGAATTGGAAGATCAGTATTCTGTTTCAAGTCACTCTGCAACAGATCAGTTAGGTTATAGTAAAGAGGACTCCTGTGGTTTCCCTTCACAAGATGAAGAACTAACAGAAGCACATTTCACTGATACAGGGAATGATGAAAATTCTCCAGCCCCCCTGTACTTTGATGAAAAAGAAAATGAAAGACTAGTACATTCTATCAATAGTCCTGATGGTCAGATAAATGAAGACACTTTACAGTTCAAACAATTTAATTCTTTAATACTGGATAAAGAAGAAAGAGAGTTGACAGAGCAGTTGTTTTCTACAGATGAGGAAAATCAACTGACTCCACGGAACTCCTTTTCAGAGGAGGAACAAGCTATACCAAGTGCAGCAGTTGAAGCAATCACTGTAGTGGATCTACCGAAAGACAATGAGGGAAATGCAAGTCTCGTTCCTCAAGGACAACAGGAGGACACCTGTGAAAGAGTAGAAGTGCACAACTCCATGCCAGATGCTTTCACTGTAGAAGACTTATCTTTTGAAATGGCAGAACAGTCAAGTCCAGAGTGGAATATATTAGTTTCCCAAACTGCGCTTATCCCAGATATTTTACAGGATAACACACAAGGAAGTAATCAGCAGTTTTCAGTGGAACCTGACCTGTGGACTAATGCTGAGCAGATTGTCACTTTGAAATCAGATGGTGAAAATCCTGATATTTTAAGTCAGTGTGACCAAGACAATGGTTCAGAGTCATCAAGCAGTCCTGATGTGTGCCAGGAATATGGAGCTAAGCATGCCTCTATTCCATCTTCTCAGATTGCAGTGGAGCCTGAAGACAATCAACCAATTCATACAAGATCAAATAGGAATAAAGAGGCAGATTTTGATTCAAAGTGTGAGTTAGTAATGCAGAAGATGGAGATGCACTCTGAAAATGGTAGCCCCCAAGACTATGAACCAGTAAAGACCAATGAATTCTATCATCTTATCTCTTCTAATACTCAGGAGCCTCCTGAATTTGCAATTCCAGAAGAATACAGTCTAGAAAATAAGCTGGGTTTTGATCCTGTTGAGTCAACTGAAATTGCCAGTGAAGTTACAAAAGCGACATCCTTAGATCTGGAAGACATGTTCCGTGAAAGTTTCATGCATGCAAGTCATGAAGGAGCACCAACTGATACAGCTCAAGTAGTGACCTCTCAAATAGATTTGCTACCCATGGATTTCAATCAACCTGATAGGGAAGAACAAAGCTCAAAAGAAATTAGTGGCTTGGGTGAAGTTGTAAAATATTCTGATACTGACCATACAGCAATAACTGGTGTTGAGCTAGATGGGTCAAAAGAATGTGTGGATGAACCTGACACAGGTATAGAACAAGGTATCAGGAACACCTCAATGACTAATGTCCTGGCAGGCACCTGTAATGGAATGAGCATACTGACACTGCTAGGCAATGAGGCAGCAGAAGGGAAATCAAAGGATGAACAGACACTCTTCCCCATATCCTTTCTATCTGGTGGTAATGAACATGATGGATCTGATTCGAATAATCAACTGTTTGATGACACAACAAAAGAATATGAAGCTGTAATTGAAAATTATGTTCCTGTATTTAAGGAAATACCCAATGACCAATCACCAGTGGTGTGTACCCCACCATCCTCTGCATCTTTTGATACTGAGCCCTCTGGCAGCACAGACTATGCAGATGGTGAGCTCTTGTTACAGCAGCCATTTAATGACAGTGTTTCTTTGGAAAAAAGATTACCAGCTCCTCCGGAAGGTGCAGAGGGCATCCTAATGACTGAAGATAAGGTGTCTGAAACATCCCTAGAGTACCTTGAGGAAAATCTCACCTCAGTACCATCGCCCTCCATGTCTGAAGCAACTCCACCAGATTCTGATTTTTTGACAGGAAAATCTGAACCAGAAACAACCGATCCTGACTCACCACCAGGTGGAGATAGAAGATCATGTGATGGTAAGAAATTCTGCTTTCCAGGGCAAATACGTAAGAGAAAGGAGGAAGTATCTGGTATATTTCTCCTTAGTGAGGAGGAGGTTTTGAGTGAAGTGTGGAGTTTGTGTGTCTCCCTAATGTAGGGAACATGTATTGTGGAAACAGCTCAAGTATAATTCTCTCAGACAGATCTAAAGCTTTTAAACAGTTATGTAGGAATATAATTTCTCTTTGTACAGGGCCTAGCCATTGGGATGAAACAGAATTGTTTGTGCCTTGGGGATGATTGTCGTGTTAATATGTAACCTTTAACAATAATGATGATGGTGATGATGTTATAAAATTCAAGTACACATTAACAGAGCAAAGCAAACTGAATTGCAGTACTGATTGAAGCACATTATGGTGACTAAATCAGTAATTCAAAAATTAAAAAGAGTTTCTATTTGCCTGTTCTTTTAGAAACTGGCATTGACTCCCTACTTTGTTGGGAGGAAAAACTGAGAAATTCTCCTAAGAGCCCTGAACTGGAAAGCACAGAGAGAAAGGAAGATGTGAGTATGCAGGTGCTCCCAGCTTCACTAGAGATGGATTACATCCTTGTTACTGAGGAAGAAAATACACCTGCAACAAATGATACCCTTGAAAGAAGCAAAATTAATTTTGCAGCTCAAGAATCCCATGAAGACTTTTCACCAGGCTCGTTGGATACCTTTCAGCCAATCTCCATTTCAAATGAAACCAAAGATCACCTTGTTTGTGGGACTGGATGGGACGCTGTTCACTTAGAAGAGAAAAATTCTTCTACTGTGCCTGAAAAGCTGGATGGTGAAAGGAAATCACAGGAAGGCTGTGGGCAAGATGAGGGTTGGATTATATTGGGCCAAAATGAAGTAAGTGACTTACCACCTGAAGAAATTTCTGCCAAGACAGGGTCTGGACATCCTGATGAAGAACTTGCATCTGTTGTAGCACAGGAGTTGGTTCATGACACTTGGACAGAATTTGAAGTAGAAACTCCCCTTCAGAAATCTTTCGAACATGAAAGCTGTTCTCCTTTGGATGGCCTGACTGCTGAGAATGTGAGTTCAGGCATGGCAAGAACATCAGAGTTTCAGGTAGCTGGTGGTAATAGTACATGGGAAGCAAATTCTCAACAGAGGCTTGGGAATAATGTAGCAACAGAACAAGAAATTAAGGGGGAAACAGTTCTTCTCAACAGTGACAGAGAATTGAATCAAAAATCAGGGTAAGTAAAAATCGAGCTATTTTCTTTCAAAATTCGTCTGTTAGTTTGTTTCCTATGTTATTGAGGTGTGTACCATTATGAATAGGTGGCAAGACTTTCAAGTCTGAAGTATGCAATATATATACATTATTTAACTATCAATGTATTTCTTCTTTCTGTGAACAGATTCTTGGTTCTTCATTGCTTGATATGAGCTGAATTAGGGTTGTTCCACAATTGATTTGAAGGTCACTTTCTTGCAGGAGTAAATAGATCCTCCTTCTGTGAAGTCCCTCTGATTGTATTAACTACCTATAAATCTGAAACAGATGTGGCCAGGGAATACAGACCCAAGCCAGGTACTGATGATATTGCCAGTACATGATGAGATTATGGAGGGATTGAAGTGAAGTAATATCGCTGCCCAGTGCAAAAGTGCTGAGAAGGAAGAAAGGAAGGAGTCAAGGCCAAGAGTCAGAAAAATGTGCTGCTTACAGAGGAAAGAAAAGCATGAAGGAAAGTTGCGGTCTTTGTGATTATTTTCAATCTCTGGTCAGAGCAGAGGAGCATTACAACTGTTTAAATTGAGCTGGCAATAGAAGCAGATTGAGTGAGTACATATGAACCTGGCTTTGGGTGGACATGCAGCCTCTGTGCTGGCAGTATTCCTGCTGCCAAGTGACTCTGCTGTGTCATCAGATGGAGTAAGGGTGGCCCTCTTGACTCCATTTACTGTAGTGTATTGGAGAGGATGCTTCTGTTGTTGACCTCTCTTCCTTTGCAAACAGTGATTGCCATCAAGAGAGAGGAAAATCTTCAGAAGTGTTAGCAGAAAATGAGCACTCATCAGATCTTTAGAATCTGAAGTAAACCAACTATTGAGTGCTTGACCTTAAAACTAGCAAAAGTATGTTGGTACATAATTTCTGTTGCACCCAATCCTCTAAGCTTCTAAATTCCATTCCACAAGGAAAAGTAGAAATTTTAGAATTTCCTATAGGTGAGAAATCTGGGAGAAGGAAGCAATAAAAATTTCCAAGCAACTGTTTTGCATCCATGTTGTTATGTGGCAAGGTGGCTTAGTACCTGCAAATCTAGGAAAGCTAGATGTACTTTGACTTGGAGGTGCTTTGTTTGTTAACCCTGGAAGCCATTACCAGGTGTTACCTCTGCAGGGTTTCACTGGGGGTTCATTAAAAACACTCAATTTCAATTAGTAAAGATGCTTTTTTGAACAAGCTCTGCATTTCTAGTAAAAAAAAAAAAATCTTAGAATAATGAAATGCTTACCAGTTCTGCTCACCATCAGTAATGAAAGGTAACAGGAGGAAACAGGAAGAGTTGTTTAGGGGTGTTGGCTAGTTGCAAGTTTGGAAATCTGACATGAAGAAATCGTATGTTATTTCCTCTGTCTCCTATAAAGTGTTTTAAATTAAAACCAGGCAGATGTTGACCCAGTCTAAGTCACGCTGGTTAATTACATACAGGCAGCATCCTAGGGGTTTGACCCGTCATATTTACATTCCCGTGATGTTTTTAGAGAGGGAATTAAACTCTAGGTATCTGATTTAGAATGATTCATAAATAAACAAGCAGATTTTGGACTTGAGATAACTTAGATACTGTAAGATTCTTAATTAGACACCTCAGGAAGAAAATTTGATTTTTGAACTTAGACTGGTACTAGGAAAAAAACATTCCTCTGGCCATGGCTTTATAGGGATGTCACCATCTTATTGCTATAAATTGTTGGATAATATTATTTTAAATTGTTGACAAGAGCTTGGTGTTTTTTAGGAACTTCAGCAAATCCTGAAGTGCTCCTCAGTAGTTCACACTGGAGTTTAGCATGCAGTACATTTATTAATCTTAGAACTTAGTGTATTTGCTTAGGCTAGTATTTGCTTAGGCTAATTCCCACATTAAAATCCAAAAATGTTCTTGTGTTTTCAGTAAAAATTTAAAAGCTCATGATGGAATATGATGCATCATGAAAGAAAAAGATAAAATAATTATTAATATAGAATATATATGGTCACTGTAGCTTCTAGTTTAGTGTTTTTTCTTATCTCATTTAGAAGTTGTTTAACACTAAATGCCTTTTTAGTCAGTAGCAGTGTCTCTTTCTGTCCTTTACACTACTGGTACTGATGTCCAGAGAAGCGAAGTAAGGAACTTAGCTTCCACATTAACAATTAATTGTGGGGGTACGGCACCAGTAAAATCTGATTTGCTTTGGGTTAAGTTTTCTTGTTAGATTTTTTTCTTGGTGAGTTGTAAACTATAATGGAAGTTTCTTCCAGCATTAATATAATTAAAAGTACAGTAATTTCACGAATACAAGCCGCAGTGAGTATAAGCCGCATCTCTGGGTGTTGGCAAATATTTCGTTCTTTGTCCATAAATAAGCCGCCCCTGAGTATAAGCCGCTCTATTGTTTGCAGCAAGGACTCGCGTGCAACAAAGTTGCCAATTAGTAACAGAACCGCGGCATGGCGGGGTTTACTGACTCGGCTTGGGCTGTGCAGGCTTGGCCTGCTCGAGGCTGCTGACGGGGCCAGGTGGCCCAGCTCGGTGGGGCCGCTTGGCGGGGCCGCTTGGGGCCGGCCGCCGCCACCGCTGGGCTCGCTTGCCCTGGCCTGGCGCTGCCCCGTGGTGGCAGGCAGGGACGGAGCCCCTCCTGCTCCCGTGGTGGCAGAGGCGGGTGGGGACGGAGCCCTCCGCCTCCTCCCCGAGTCGCGGCGATGGTGGCATGGGGCCCCCGCCGCCTCCCCGAGCCGTGGCAATGGCGGCACAGGGCCCCCGCCTTCCCCCCAAGCTGTGGCGATGGTGGCACGGGGCCCCCCTGCCTCTCCCCCAGGCTGCAGCAGAGGAGGGAAGGAGAGAGCTCTCCCGCCTCTCTCCCCGCCCCCTGTGCTGCCTGCAGGGAGCCAGGCTCCACCTGCGGCGCAACAGAGTAACAATTTGTAACAATTGCGAAATGCCAGCTTTGCAGCTGCTCGGCTCGGCACCCTGGCTGGCACTTCTGAGGTTGTAAATGTCAGAAAATTATTGACATATTAGCTGCTCCTGAGTATTAGCCGCATTTCCAGTTTGGGAGAAAAATCTTAGTCAAAATGGTGCGGCTTGTATTCGTGAAATTACTGTACCTTAATTTCATGACTATAAGGTGCATTGGATTATAAGGCGCACTTCCGGGTGCCGGCAAATTTCTGAACTTTTGCCCATATATGAGGCGCACCGGACTATAAGGCGCACTTTTTTTTTGCAGCGAGGATCTGCCACTGGCTCTCCCCGCACAGTTGCTGGCTGCGGCCCCGCCTCCACCTGACAGCCACGACCCTGTGGCCCTGCAGGCCCTGCACCCACTGGCCGCACCCCTACCGGCTCCCCCGCGGCTCGCGGCTCATGCTTCTGGGTTGGCAAATTTCCGAACTTTGTCCATATATAAGGCACACTGGACTATAAGGCGCACTTCTGGGTTCGGGCCAAGATTTTAGTCAAAAGGGTGCGCCTTATAGTTGTGAAATTACTGCAGTTAATCCTCTTCTGTGACAATTTTGTATGTAATAGAGGTTGCTTTTGTGGTGTGGCTTTCCCCTTAGTCTCCCCTCTGCTTGGTAGATAATATTCAGTAAACTTGTAAAAAGCTTGTATCTTTCGTCGCTTAGATAAAGACTTCAGACTTCCTAGGAGAGCAGACATGTGTGCCCACAGCATGATGACTGAGACCTTGATTCCTTTGAAACAAAGTTCATGAAGGCATACTTAGTAACTGTCCCTTTTCCATATCCATATGGCTCTGCTTAGGGAAGAAAGGAAAAAAAAAGAAAAAGTGTTCCTACTTGTACTGTGCTGAAGTAGGCTCCTTTTGTAGAGGAGAAAAGTCAGTTTCACATTGTTTTCTGCTTTCATCCAACAGATGTCTGCCACTTCTAATAAAATTGCCTGTTACATAGAAGAGGAAATTAAGATTTTGAAACAGAAAGCTTAAACAAAAACTAGAAAGAAGAAGTTCCTTAAAATCTTGATATCTGTTAGTCACTGCTCCCTTCATCCCAATGTCAAACATAACTCTCACAGCTGTTTTAACGAAGTTTATGGCTAGAGGTAAAGTTCTTCCATCCTCTAATGTTTTATTTCTGCAAGGAAAAGCTTCATCAGGGAATGAAGAATAGGGATGTCTACTAGTATTAAAACACTGGATTAAAAAAATAGGCTTATCTCAGAAATACGCACAACACCAAAAGTAACAAAATCTAGAGCTTATTTGGGCTCCTAAAAAAAAGTACAAAAAAATGATTGCATGTTACTAATGCCAGTCTTTCCAGAAAGAAAACAGCTTTTTATACAGCATGTTAGGTGCAGCAGTATAACATACTTTGCTGCTGATGACTGGAGGTATTCCAGCAGTAAAATTTATGAAGATAGGAGGTAATTTTCTTCTGGATAGAAGGTGTCTTGTCTTACAGAGCTGTGTGAAGGTTGGTAGTGATTAATTGGTCAGGAGGCAGAGGGAGAACACTGCAGAAGGCTATGCTAGTTTTTACCCAGCACATTCCTCAGGGTATTTTAGTGGCTATGTATACCAGATAATTCTTGCTTTTACCTTTGTTTTAGGGAAGTGTTATTCTTCTCCTTATTAGAAAGAGTTAGGAAGAGCTGAACAAAATGCTATGAAATGATGTATTGACTTAAGGTAAAAGAAGCAGTGAGAACAATAGAAATAAGAACAGAAATATTTAGAAGGTTTGGGGGAGAGCTTGGAAAACTGGTGGCAAAGACAATTTTCTTTGAAGAACTACCACAGTGTATTTAACCTACTAGAATAAGACTTCAAAAAAAAGCTACATTTATCTTTCTGATAGCATTTTCTCAGAATAACAGGAAATTCTTTTCTGCTCACATGTGTAATGATGTTTTGGAAAAGATAGTTCTTCCACTGCCTCTGTCCAAAATATCCCTCTGTGACCACTACTGTACTGCTGGCTATTAAAATTGCCCAGCAGGGAAAGCAACCCAGTGTTATATTAATAGAAAAGCCTGCTTTCATCACATTTCTCTGTGCTTGTCAGTGAATAAAGATCATTAAATCTGATTAAAGAAAAACATGTGACTGTTACTATTAATAAGAATTCTGAGACAACTCTGCTATCTCTGTGACTTAGCCAAATAAAAATAAATCAAAGCATTAATTATTCAAGTCAATATCCATGCCCAGTACTGAAATGAAATACTGACAGACTGGAACCCAGGAAAAAATTCACATTAACTCCAGTGACCAAAGGTTTCACCAAATATTTCCTCAAGATGTCTCTTCTGTCATCCCAAAGCCAGAATAAGACATGGGTTAGGGATCCCAGGTTTGCCTTACTCTTCTATGGGCAAAGCAGGGTGCTATATATAGGATGCTTAAAGGCTTGAAAATCTTTTGTAAGAAAAAGTAAACTAACATTTATTTCCCTTTGGATACTGGTTTCCTTTTTTCCCTTGGAAACCTGTGGGGCTGCCATCTTTCATTCTGTCAAGATTGTTTATTAATTGGCCAGATCCACTGGAAAGCAATTCCAGGCACTCTGGGGACCAGGCATGCTGTTTCAGTTATGCTTCCACTCCTGCTGAACTACAAAATTATGGACTGGAAATGGGAATTGAACTTAGATCTCCCACTTGGCAGCACAAAGCATGACATTTGACTTAACATAAGAACCATGCTTTAAAGGTTAAAACCAAACAGAAGTAAAGGAGCAACAACTGAGAAGGTTGCTTGTAGGAAGGTCCTGATGACGTCATTTTTGTAAAAACAGCTTTAATATTTACATGGCAAATACCAAGACCTTTATAAAAATCTTTTTAAAAGAACAGCACTTCAGTGACCGACAAACAACTTTAAAAGGGAAAAAACTCACTTATTTACTAATGGTATTGAAATTTTAATTGACTTGTGAGATTGGCCTGATAGAGTCATTTTCCAAAGCAAGAAGACCTGGGGTTAATTGGTATGGTTTAGCAGTTAAATGAAAAAATTCCCCCCTATTAAAAGCACCGCTGTTTCCTGAGTTAATTAATTATATAATATATTCCAATCAATGTGATCAATGACAAGAGACTTTAGCCTAAAGTGTTAACGAGTTTTGGAACTTTAACCCTGTTAACACAGACCTGATTTTGGCAGGGGTAAGTAAGTTGTCCCAGCAGAGCATCTGTTAAAGAGTCCATGAACTGGTTCTGGCCTTTGCACAACAAAGAGCATAGGGATATGTTGTTCCAGCAGGTGACTGGACACTGAAAGACAGAGCAGGAGCTGATGACTCTGCTGGATGACGCCCAGACTTTTGCACATATGGGCTGTGAGGGTGTAAAAGCCCAGAGTTTCCTGTGTTCAGGGTCCTTTCTCAGAAGCGCCCAGCTCAAGCTGTTCTTTTGTTGTTGCACTGTGATTAGGTTGCATTAAGAATTGAGACTTTGCTATGGGAAGCATGGGGTTGCACCAGTAAGGAAACCTGGTCTGACCATGGGAGTGTGGGGTCCCAGCTCAGGTGCTGTGAGTGTGGTTGCCAGAATGGCTTGTGGATGATTGGACAGGAAAGTTTCCTCAACAGCATCCTAAAATCTCAAAAACATTCTGTGGTACTCTGCGCATGGAAAATTAAGACTTTGTTTTCTGTCACATTACTCATTTCATAGCTTTACCAATATCTTGCTACTAATTACTTCTATTGTATATAAATACTTTATAGCTTTATTTCCTAGATACAGGAAATATAGGTATTATGGACTTTGGGGTCCATGGTTACTGGGTTGATGGACTTCTGATTTTAAATGAATTAAATCTTGACCAGTTGAAAAAGTGCTAGCAACATCCCCATCACTGGGAATTTTGTATAGCTACGTGACAGAAACATTAAAGATGATGTGTCTGCAGCACTGTCCTCTTTAGAAGTGTGTTTTCATATTGGTGATGATTTTTAAGTTTCTTAAATTGCTTTGTATTTACATTTTCTTTTAAAATAGCATCTACGACTGACTTACCAGGGCATGTGTAGCAGATAATGACCACTTTCTCTCTATGGTAAAGAGAATAACAAGGTGGGAGCCACTGAATTGTCATTCATACTGTGCTGTAGCTGTACTGAAAAGAGAAAACGAGGTTAGGCATTTGTTTGTTTTTGACTGTTCATGGCTAAAGCAACCTGACATGAAAGCTTCTCCAGCTCTCATGGTTTACCAGGAAGCTCTGTGCAGTGCAAAGAGAGCAGCCAGATGAAGGTCAGGCTGTCCTAGAGTCTATTGCCTTGCTGTAGGGATTAGGATTGGAAGCTGGTTTGCATTTGGAAAGGAACCTGGATTTTTTAGGGACTTTGTAAAAGGAGACTGTGAGACTGCACTATAAAGGAAGAAGTATCCTTTCTTTCCCTAAGAAACACCACCAGGACCACAGGCTGTGGGCATTGCCTCCTGCTGCACATAGTTTGTGTTTCCAGAATCTACTGTGCCTTCTGAACTGGTGGTTGTTAGTGTTTAGTAGTTGTTTGTTGTTTTTTATAATTTGCACCTGCATTCCCACTGCTAAATTGCAAACCGAAAAAAACTGTGCAAACAATGTCTAAATGTGCATGTGCTCTATAGCCATGGATGCAAACAGAAATGAGGCCATAGGAACTTTTGTCATGCAGTCTCAGCATAAGCTTTCCTCAGGCAGTGAAATGAAGCAGCAGGGAGCCTTTTTGCTGCTGCCAGCTGACTCGCTGCATCAAAGTTTGATGATGCTCCGAAGAAGCTCCACAGGGAATGCGAAAGACAATCGTAATTTTCCCGGCTGAAGCACAGCTCTGCATTTGTTTGAGCGCGCCTGTAACCAAAGCCCAGTAGCTGCTGGTTCACACAGCCGGCTGTGTTGAGGCAGGTGATCACCCTTATTTAGCAGAACCACTTCCCACGTGACAAGAAAATGGTGGAGGATCTGTATTCCTAGTAAACTGCTACAGAACGAGGGATGCTGAAGGGCAGCAGTGCGGCATCTTTACCATTTTTGCAGTAGAGAGGCCTTTTCAAGTCTTCAGAAGGTAAGCGTCTCCTTGCTCCGGGCAGCAGATGTGCGCAAGATTTTCTGATTAACGGCTCTTTATTGCAGTTACTTGAGACAGAAAAAGGGTAGATGTTAGTCAGCATGATGCAAAGCACTCAGAACCTCATTACTGAAAACAGGGCAGCTGTATTTTAATTCTGTTGCACCTCTTTATGAGAGAAGCTTACATCAGTTCAGAAGGATTTCTTTTGTCTGAGCACACGCATGGTATTTATAATTGGGAAACAAAACTTCTCTGCACAGTCACCTAATGTGCTGGATTGTTTTCAGCTTTTTTTCCTAGCTCTGAGGATACAATGGGCAAAAAGGGATGAAAGGGCATTGCCAGCACATAGCTTGCTTTTAAAACTGTTTATTTACTGGTAGCTCCACTGTTCATGACAGCTCTCGTTGTAGGTTACTTGACATTATAGTTTCAGGGTTTTTTTCCCCTATCAACTGAAGCATATGCTTTGAATTTTTTGCAATGTCCTCTTAAAATGTTACAGTGAACAGTATATGTAAATTTTGAAGGTTAGCTTTGATGATGGATGCAGCAATAATCTCAGTGGTAAGAGATTCAATTACTGCAAAAGTTGGTTTGTGCAGGCAATATTTTTTTAAAAAATGAATTATATGAGTTTGATTCAGCTCATTCAGTTACTTGCTTTTCTGTCTGTGATGAAGGAATGAAAATATTCTTAAGTTCCATGTATGGAAATCACATAAATAATAGGTGATGATAGTGATATACAGGAGGCATTGAAATATACAGAATGTAAAAATATTGGCTACTTAGTTCAACACTGAAAGGAAATGTATGCAGGCTTGTTTCTTTAGCCAGAATTCTTTTAAGGGAGCTGGGGAAGGGAAGAAGGGACAGGCAGAGGTGTATTTTCTGGGTTTACCTTTATTTACTTGGAAAGCAGCGCTGTTTTAAGAAAGGGAGGATGCACACAGCTCTAGCAGCACTGTCAGGAAGCATTAAAACAACTGTAGAGGTCAGAGGTGGGAACAATGCACACCAGCCCTTACCTTGCCAAACATTTATTTTTTCCAGGGCTGCCGTGTTCATTCTTTCACTCTCATCCATGCTCTTCGCTAATATTTCATGTGGGGTAGGGATGTACAAAGATCTAAAATAGCCTTTTCTTCCCTGACTTTGATGAGTCAGGTTTTTTATTTGGCCTTGCATAAATCTGGAAAGTAGGAAATTTATGTAGTTAGAGACAAATCTAGTTTTTGCGTACATTTACTACTTTAAAAATTAGATCCTGCTACAGGCAGTCTGTTGTAGTTTTGTGGCACCTCTGTATGGTATTCAGCAGTAATAGGAGAACAGTGTTATTTACAGCTTGTAATATATCTGTAGGAAAAGGCATAGGGAAAAAAAGCCGTCCTAAAGCCCCAGTCTTTGGGCAAAAGTTGCAGCTTGCAAACTTACTAAGAGACAACGTGTGCGTGAGAATATGATTTTGAAAGCACCTGTGAATATTGATAAGGTATTTTTTATCTGTGTAGTGTCTTCAGGACTGGACACATTTCTTGTCACATCCTGTATAAATACCTGAAAATAACAGTGCTACTGCAACAACAAATGATACTGAGGCAGAGGAAGGTGGGAGTGACATTCCAGTTGCTTTACAGACTTCATAGTTTATCTACTTGGTTTTTCCTTTGGACATTGAAAGCAGTGGTTTAGCTGTTACGGGTTTTTAAGAATTAACTCTTTATTAGTTCTTAGTTAATATACTGGACATTGAAAGCAGTGGTTTAGCTGTTATGGGTTTTTAAGAATTAACTTTTTATTAGTTCTTAGTATATCTTGTAGTTTGTGGTCTTACCTACAGCCATTGCACCTATGAAAAAGAGCAGCAGATGGGACTTTTTTATTTCAGGCTAGCAGATGAAACCTATCTGTGTCGTGCACACTGGCAGCTGACTCTAAAGAGCTATCTGCTGGGCAGCAGCCCAGCAGGATGCACCATTGCCTGCTTGTTGAAAGCAGACCATATAGCTAACCTTACCCATGTATTTCCGTAGCTGTAATATGTGAGGAGTGCCATGTGGGGGAAGGAGGAGCCCCATTTTCTCACCTTTCCTGAGCATAAATTCTTCAGTCTGGCATTTCCTGTCGCTCTGACTCTTTTACAGCGTTTTTGCTATGACTGACATTAATTCTCTTTTCCATACTTGGGTTGGTTTTTATCTTCCTACTGCTTCCATGACACTTCTATCTCAGTGACAGAATTCTGCTTCTGAAGATAACTGGTGGCTTTCTGCATCTCCCATCTCTCTTTGCACATACCTTTTAGACCAGCCAGCTGCAGGGTCTAATACCTCTTGCCAGTGCAAGCAAGATGCAGGCCAGCATATTTTCTAGTTTTACTGCTTGGTAGAGCTCATGTGCCCTGATTAGAAGTCTTCTCTGGCTCATGTTTGGGACTTTTCCTGTATTTTTCCCAAGTTCACAATTTCCCAGTATGGATGGGAATTAATTTCAGTTGCCAATTTATACCCAGTAGGATATTTCAATTTTAATTTTCTGGTTAAAATTCCCACTCCACATTCTACATTGTCACTTAAGTTCTCCTACTATTTATTGCATCTCCAACAGCTGCAACTTTAAGACAGACTAAAGTTTGACATTAACACCTTTTAGAGCCTTTTTTTAAGGTCACCCATAATACCACTGAATACTATAAGTTGATACAGTAGCATAGAAAAGATGGAAAGGTAGACATTTGGCACTACAGTGACACCGATGTGAGAAAACAAAGAATTCCACAATATTTAAGGTACTGAGGAAATAGAAGTATTTGGAGGATAGAGAATGAGATGACAAATAGAACCAGAGAAAAACAGTATGAGGGGAGGAACAGATAGAAGTCATACAATATTTTAAAAAAAGTTGCCATCTATCTTTTCCTGTCTGTCAGCATACTGTCCAAAAGCTGAGTGTGAAATCAGAGGAGTGTTAGAAAAATACTAATGCTTTAATGAATTATTGAAAAAAAAGCATTACATCTGGTACAGATTAATTAGCAGCTCTAAAAGCCATTATCACATTTTACCATGTGGGCAAGACATATGTCACCTGTTCTAAAATGCTTTGTTAAGGCGTTTCATTCCAGCCTAGTTTAGGATGGTAGTAAGTATGGTAATAAGTAGCACCATCAATGTACATGTCATCATCTGTACACACAGAGAATCAAGTCAATTAAGCAGTGCAAGAAGTTGAAATATTACAGAAAAACCAAGGGGTAAAGAGAAATAACCACTGAAGTTCAGGTACTAGCTCAGTTTCAGAACTAATGGTCATGAATAATGGTTAAGAACAGTCCAAGGCATTTTAGCATGTTTTCGTTTGGAAACAAATGTGCGTGATATAATGTAGATTGTAATAGTTGGAGGGGATTTCTCACAAGTCCAGTGTAGAATAGACAAGTCCAGTAGGGTACGGAATCTGAAACTTTCTTAAGATTTTTTGGCTTCTGATCCTGCAACCTCTTCCTTGTTAAGCACTCTCAAATCATTAGCATACTTCCTGAAAGTACAGATGGTTGCACGGAGTAGAAGTGCTTCTCACATGCCAATTGCATCATTTGGAGCTACACGTATTCTGATGGTTGGTTCTGACACACAGTATGGCAGGAAAATGGTCACTGTGAGCCACACATTCAGGAAGGGAAGCTGGTTTAAAAGTTAGGAAAATTAAAACTGAGTTTTCTCAGGGAATAATTAATTGCTCTGTGAGTGGAAGGTGGGAATCAGGTCCCTGGCATCTTAATAAATTTTAAAAATATTATTTAAAAAGAAAATGTATTTTGAAGTTGTACTGATGGATCTTTTGAAACAGATTTATTTAATTTCCACTTTCTCTGCTGGCATTACCATGTTGCATTTGTAATGTTTGTTCAAAAGTGGTTGTTTAACAGATCATCTAGATGCATGAAATATTATCTGTAGAATACTAGCAACATCTGTTAAGAGATCAGAAGCATGCTTTCTAAATGCTAATACTGCTTTGAACCTACACAGTATGTTGCCAGACTTTCTGATCTTTCAATATTGATGGAGGAGCACCCATACACAAGCTCCTCAGTTTTGTGGTGTTAATTCTGGTGATTTTCCACTGTCTCAGTAAAGATTAAGGAGCATTGATCTAGGCACCAAACAGACAATAACCCCTGCTCTGAGGGCAAAGCCATGTGGTGGTATGCAAGTGCAGTGCTAAGCAAATAAATAGATGCTAAGTGGCATGTTACTTCTGCCTTAGAATTTGTTACTCTCTACCTGCTTTTGCACACAGAATGTTGTCTTAGGAGAATACTATTAAAATGTTAATATAAGGAGCCTAGCAGGTTCTTCATTTCTCTGTAAGAGGCGTAGTTGGAGACAGTGCTATTATAGGGATGTGTTTTGAAAACACCACCCTAATTAATTTTCTCTTGTCCATGCTCATGCCATGAAGTTATATGGTTTTGAAGGCTCTGGGATCTGCTGCTGGCAGCATCAGCCTGACTTGCATTTTTAAGTCCCAATTTCAGCAAGACATCTAGGTTTGGAACTTCATTTTCCCTCATTTTATATTAAGATGTATTTTTATTTCATGTGGCTGGAAGTCTCATATAATTGAAGAAGGCTGGAGCCCTGTATCTTTTCCACAGGCCTTCTTCATCCATGGGCATGTGCATAAGGTTGATAATAGCCTAGTGAAATCCATTATCTCTGTTTACTTGGATTTGTCCCTTCATGGCTCTCTGCATCTCTCCATGGCTTTGCCTGCTTCTCTTGTGCTGTGACACACGGAGGGAGCTGGCAGTGGGTCAGGACAGACAGCGTGAGGCTGCCTAGCAGCAGTGAAAGCAGCAGCATATGCTTAAGTATAGCAGCTTTTGTTTTTTAACAATCTTAAGCTGATACGAGGAGCCAGGAGAGCCTACTACTGTGATTGGCTTCCTAGAATAAAATGAGGCTTATAGTACAAGCTATAAAAAAGAGGAACAAGGGAAAAGATCGGTAGATAAACAGACACTAAGCAATGAATTTGATTGGAGACTAGGAAATGTTTTAGTAAACAATGGATAAAAATTTCATTCAGTGGCTCTAAGAGAGCTTGAACATATTTTTGAATCTTGTGGCTATTGTACAGGATTTTTCTACAGAAAGAATATTACCTCTTATTGTCATGCCTAACTTTATCATTCATCTCCCATGCTGAAAATGGAGCACAATGTCAGCTCAAGAAAACTGAAGTGTTAAAACCAAGGAAGTTATGCTTTTGCTAATATTTAGCAATGACTTATTCTGTAGCTTTCATGACATATTTTTCTGTAAAATAGGATTATGATCATGTCATCCACTATGCAGCAAGCAGTGTGATGATGATGAGTTAGCATTTGCACAGATGTTTGATTAATAAACCTTTTGGCTCAAACAAATCACCATAGCTTTTTTTTTCTTTTCTTTTTCATACAGATATGAGAATATAAGTCTCATGCTATGCATAAATTATAGTGCTCAATCTATAGATTTTTCCTAAACTAATTTACGATTAAAAACAAAATAAGTAGCAGTAGAAACACCGTTAATTTCTAACATATGGTTGCTAAATTCAGGTCTTGGGAGGTTATAAAATTATTCCATTTTTACAAGTCACCTTTATACAGTATAATTATTTTCACATCTGTGATTAAAAGTAATTACTTTTTTGTAGTCTCAGATATCCTGGAGTGGATTCCTTCCAATACACTAATTTTCTTGGTATGTGGATAGAGCTGAGTACTCTGATACTGACTAAATCTTGCACAGTGCATGTCACTTTGATTTGTTGCATACTCTTCTACAGTTTAGGGATCATTGATTCTACTGAACCTAAAAAAATTCACACTGCAGTCTCTTTTATCACTGAATAGGTATTTGCATAAATTCTTGTTTATTGTCTAGAAGTTTTGGGGACTAATGTTCTTGCTTTCTTTCTCCTACTTCTTCCTGTGTATTTTTGTCAAAATATCTTCACACGAAAGCCCATTATTTTGCCAGGTGTTATTTCTGAAATTCGTATATTAAGACTCTGTTTCCTAAAGCATCTCCTTTTGGCTGTAGACACAGTTGATGCTGAGGTATGTGCAACATTTCTCTGGCTTTGCAGAACGTTGCTACCTATGTAACCAGGACAATTAGCATCAAAACTCGAACACATATAGATTACATTAGAACTTGTTATTAGTCTAGTAGCGTTAAAGGTCTTGGAAATAATGCAGCTCAGTTATAACAGTTTGTGGAGTTATATCTACAACTGGGAGGTGATGGACAGACTGACTTGCTTCTCTGAGTACTCCAGGCAGTAAAAGTAGAAAGTAGACTTTTGCTGTTCTTTTAAAAAATGCTGTTGATAGTCTGTAAACATGTAATATCTTTCCTGAGCAGAAATGGCACAGAAATTGCAAGCCACAAGTGTGGAGCCCTATGAAAGAAAGCATTTGGATATAAATGCAAAACAGCAAAAGAGTTTCTTTTCTAAAAATGAAATGTCAAGTGTTTAATTGTGGTAACAGAATGGGTTTTGTTGTTTATTTTGTATGAGATGAGGTGAATGTTGGAGTAGTGCCCTGCTATTGGCTGGCCTAGAGTTCATTTTTTCTCAGCTGGTACAGCTGGTACAGTGCTGTGTTTTGGATTCAGTATGAGAGCAATGTTGATAACACACTGATGTTTTAGTTGCTGCTGTGTAATGCTTACCCTAAGTCAAGGACAGTTCCGATGTCTCACGCCCTGCAAACAAGCAGGTGCATGGGAAGCCAGGAGCAGGCATAGCTGGAGCAGCTGACCCAAGCTGATAGTGGAACACCATGCCTGATATGTAATCTGGGGAGCTACCCTGCAGGGGGGGAACTGATCATGGCTCGGGGATAGAGTTTGGCACAGCTTGGCGGGTGTTGAGCAGTTGTTCCTCACTGAACCCCCAGGTCTGACTGTGTTCTCCACCCCATCCCACTGGGATGTGAAAAGTAAAAGAGTGTCTGTGAGATGCTTAGTTGCCAGCTCAGCTTAAGCTGTGACAAGTAGCTACAGAGGTGGGTGATAGCAAAGCACCCCTTGTAAGTCATGTATTTGGTAACATATTTTGGCTCTAAATTTATATGCCTTTCTGTAATTGTAAGCTGAAGAGGAATGGAGCAATTAAGAAAACATTTTGTGTAAACATATCCTTGAGGTAAATTGCAGTTTTTGGAGTGTTTGAACGATTGCTTTAGGCTCTTCTAAGGCTTTTAATTGAGTCTGAGTAGGAAGGAATTCTTGTTTTGTCTGAAAGAAGTTAGGCATCTTCCAGGTGGGGCAATCAAAATGATGTGAGACCCACAGACCAGCCACAAGATCCTGCATACTCTGGCAAAACACTTAACCCTCCTTAAAGCTAAGGCACTTTCAGACAGAGAGGCAGTAGACGGACCTTACTGGATAAATGCCAAGGGCTTTTTCATACCTTCCAAGGAAAATACTCTCATATCCACTCCCTCAGGCTCTCCTTTCTGTTTTCCTGGGCTCAGTACTTGCATCAGGGTGGTGTCAGAGGGTGGGAACAGGAGGGATTCAAAGGAGAAGAACTTTGTGCTGCCTGTGTGCTGCAAAAGTTACTCAATAAATTTAAGTTCCTTTACTTGTTTTACTTCATGCATTCTTCTTCAAAACAGCTTAATTTTTCACTGCAAACTATTGAGAAAGTGGGATATCAGGAGAACTCTTAGTCCATCCAAAACCAGGGTATACCTGCATAATGTGTGGAATTTGAGAAGATTAAAAAAACCTAAATGTCTAGGCTCTGAATAGCCTTTCCACTGCATTTCATTTCTCCACTTCACATTTACTATCAGAACCAATGCACAGACATGATTTCATCGAGGTAGTTGCTTTGATTAATCACATTTTGAAACCTTATAGATGAACGTTTGACATCTTGTGAAAATTTAAGAAGAAAATTATTTCTGTGTGTAGAGGGAACAGCGTGGAGGAAACATGATTTACTTATCTGGGAAAAGTGCCTGGCTGCTGTGGGCTCCACTTCAGATTAAACTTCTGTTATGATGAGTAAAGAAAATGGGGAAATGAATACATTTTGAGGTCCAGCTGGTGAATAAATTGTGGCGACAGTCACAACTGGATAAATGTTCATCTCTTTTTCATGTTTTAGGTATTTATTCAGAGCAGTGCATTGGAAGCATATCTTGTTTTAGACTAAAGAAATTAACTTCTTGGTATGTAATAGCTGCAGAGCAACTTGGGAAACTGGTGATAGATCACAGATGACACAAGGGTGAGGCAGCACAGCCCATGGGGATTATGACATATTGCTGTGAATATTCATAGCTGCTCTTTCCAAATTAACAGAATGCTGCTGTACCTAGAAAAGTCAGGAAGGATAACTTTAATTTTGAGAAATTCTGATTTGAGAGGGCATTAAGAGTTATTTAAAGCTTATTAATCTATTGAGCTGCACAAATGTCTGAACCAAAAAAAGAGCAAGGGAAGTATTTCAGCCTCAAACTTCTCCTCCTTTTATATGAATTTGGTATCTGTCTCTGATCCACCTTTGAGAAATGAGGGGGGTTCAGCTGCTTCTGAGCAAGATCATAGACCTCAATATCAGAACAAATAATCAGTAACTTGATTCCCAGTGCAGCTTATCCTTAAATGACTGGTCTGTGTACAATATAAAAGAAGTCATTTATGACACAAAAAACCTTAATTGACTTTGTCCTCTGTTCCAAGATCCTTTTTAATCAATCCAGTAAATCATACCTGATTAGAATGGGCTTTCTAAAGTAACTTCATTTATTTCTTCAGTAGAAGCATTCATTAAAAGGGGATTAAAAAAACAAAAAAATCTCTTTTTCTTAAATATTTTTGTCCACGTCATCCATGTTATACGCTGCACTCTTATGGCAAGGCAAGGAATTTTGAAAGCATGTGAAGTAGTCCGTGGAAAAAGAAGAGGGGGTAGTTGCCTATTTTAAAAAGTTTCTAGAGTCTGACTTCCATTACTAGGGTTCCTGCTGAGGTCTGTTGAGAGCTTCTGCACAGCCAGAATTTTCTCTGCAAGGTGCTGAGCTGCTCAGCATAATATGCTTTCAAAATGTATCAGAAAATGTGAAGCTGTGCCTGTAAAAAGTAATCTTCATTTATATCCTACTTATTCTCTTACTGACAGCATTTCTGAAGCCATATGTTGGGGCACAATATCACAGAAAATATTATTTTAAATATGCGTGTATTGCCCATTAGTTTATTACTGAAATAGTGACTGTGGCATATGGAAATTAAGAAATTTCACTGAACCTAAGGTATATATGTCTAGCAAGGAATCTTTCATGTCTTTGGGTAAAGCACAGACTTTCTGTTCTCCAAAAAGCCGGTTTACTGTTTTTGACAGTAACAACCTGACACAGTTTTAAAAAAAAAATTTTAAAAAGGAAATCTAATCTCTGCTAAAAACCTTCTGAAAGGCAATAGCGTTTTACGTAGTTGAAGATAAAATGGAGACTCTTGTGTCAGCAATTCTTAAATGCCTGCTTTGACTCAGCACTTTTAGGACCAGACAATCTTACTTTCCAAATTGGATAACCCAATATGAACAGGACGGATTTTTGACATTAAAAACACTGTGTCAACAAAATAAAATTAGAAATTCTTCAACAAATTCTGATGCTGTTTAACCATAATATATAAATGAGGGATGTTTTTTGAGTATACTACTTGTAGCTGAATTTCATAAGAAATTCAAACAGGTGTATGGAATACAGTAATTTCACAATTACAAGCCGCACTGACTACAAGCCACATATCCGGGTGTCGGCAACATTTCGTTCTTTGTCCATACACAAGCTGCACCCAATTATAAGCTGCTCTGTCTCACAGCGAGGACCTGCGTGCAACAAAGTTGCCAAATAGTAACAGAACTGTGGCATCACGGGGTTTACTGACTCGGCTCGGGGCCGGGCGGGCCCGGCCCACTCGGGGCTGCCGATGGGCCCAGGTGGCCCAGCTCGGTGGAGCCGCTTGGTGGGGCTGCTCAGGGCTGGCTGCCACTGCCGCTGGGCTCACTCGCTTCGGCCCAGCGCCACCCCGCAGTGGCATTGGCAGGCAGGAACAGAGCCCCTGGCCTCTCCCCCAAGCTGTGGGACCAGCAGGAGGGAGCCCCCCACTTCCCCCGCCGCGCTGCCAGTGGCAGGGAGACCCCTGCCTCTCCCCCGGGCCGTGGGGCTGGCAGGAGTGAGCCCTCTGCCTCCCTGGGCTGCGCTGCCGGCACAGAGCCCGCCCCCACCCACCATGCAACAGAGTAACCAATTCGTACCAATCGCGCAATCCCAGGTTTTACTGGCAAGTGCTTGGTTCGGCGCTCTGGCTTGCACTTCTGGATTTGGAAATTTCCGAACTTTTTTTGTATATTGGCCACTCCTGAGTCTGAGCCACATTTCTGGTTTGGGACCAAAATTTTAGTCAAAATGATGCAGTTTATAATCGTGAAATTACTGTACATATATCTTTTAATACCTAGAATGTACTGTTCTTCACAACTATGATAAAATAATTCTGGTTTAGCTCAGCTGCAGTGGTCCCAGTGAAGACAGCAGAATACTTCAAATTTTTGTCATGAAAGTGTAAAGGCCCTAGAGAAATCAACAATACCAATTCAAGTACCTTTATGTTGAAAAAAAAAAAAAAAAAAAAAGATGCCACAGGGAAAAAGCAGTCTTGAGATAACCCTAGAAACATCATGATTTAGGATACAGTAATTTCACGATTATAAACCGCACTGAGTATAAGCCGCACTTCTGGGTGCCAGCAACTTTTCGCTCTTTGTCCGTGTATAAGCCGCGCCTGATTATAAGCCGCATGTTACAATATAGAGTGTGATAAAAGGTATCTGTTCTATCACCATCTATTGAGGGCGGGGGCAGTGATCCTTATCTCAATGGCAGATATTCTGCTAATGGGCCATCCATTGAAACCAGGCGTGGCATTGTTCTTTATCTTTTCACAACCCATCCTTCCTCCAGCCAGTCATTTTCTGCTAATGGCCCATTGAGTCCCACTGTGTGACTGATAAAATTACTGCATCCCATTGGAAGTTGCTCCAGCCAGGGGGAAGAGCCCAACATTTCTTACCAAGATAAAAACAGGCTTTGGGACACTAAGGGAGCCCCGTTCTCCACTGGACTCCAGAGGGAAACCGGATTTCTCCACATCACCACTGGACCTCCGGAGGGAAACTGCACCTTCTACAGGAGCACTGCTCCAACTGAATCACATCTGTCACTGCAGGAGGATGCAGCCACCATTTAATGGGACTGCTGCCAACACCCTGCCTGACAGGGTGTCAGGTTGTACTCTGACTTTGTAGTACTGTATTTCTATTTTAATTTCCCTAGTAAAGAACTGTTATTCCTAATTCCCATATTTTTGCCTGAAAGCCCCTTGATTTCAAAATTATAATAATTTAGAGGGAGGGGGTTTACATTCTCCATTTCAAAGAGAAGCTTCTGCCTTTCTCAGCAGACACCTGTCCTCCAAACTAAAACAGGAACTTTTTGTTCTTTGTCCATATATAAGCCGCACCTGATTATAAGCCGCACTTTAAGTTCAGACCAAAATTTTAGTCAAAATGGTGCGGCTTATAATTGTGAAATTACTGTAATTCTCTCCCAGGCATTGCAACTCTATGCAGCTCTGAATTTGTGAATTAATTACTTGTGGGAAATTGCTTTCTTTCAGATTAAAATTGTCGCGGTTTCTGTAGGCATAGAGTATGTAAACTCAGTCATGCTCTTTTCATACAGAGAAAAAGATGATTTTTATTCTTAAGCAATTGTTTTTTTGTTTTATACAGAGAATAGTGTCTCCTTTTAATACAGAAAGTTGGAAATTTCGCTACCCTGCTGTATGTTACTCTTCACACAACTTTGAGTATTTCCTTTCAAATTATTTCCTTCAGTAAAATCCGGAGGTTGTGCAGTAAGGAATTGCCATTTGGTCTGATAAAGCTGTAAGAAATACCACAAATTAATGGTTTGAATGACAGTACCAAAATTCTGTTCTTTCCAATCAAAATATAAACCCTTGACTACCCATAAGTCTGTCTAGTCGTGAGCTGTTTTAATTGAAGAACTCTTCACAGGTTTTTTTTTAAAGGTTAATAAAGCCCTGCATAAAATCCTAATCTGAATTTAAAATTGGTTAGAAATATTTATACTCTCCAGACATCCTTTCCACTACAGTTATTTACCTTAGCCACCTGATACTTACAGCACTTCTTTCAAATTAGGATTTCTCTCTAGTTAGTTCGGATGAATGAATCAGACTTCATTATATATATTTTACTATGGATTGTATAAAAAACACACAAACACAAAAAAGCAAAGACTCTAAAGATTTACTTAGATTATCTTTGTAAATTGTGGTGGCATTCAGTATTTCTGAATACAGATCATTATACAGAATGGAGGGGAAAGGAGACGGTACCTTACAGGCACATAGTGCCTTCTTTTTATTCATGAACAGGATAGTTTGATCAAATTTTTTCACTATTCTAAGACAATCCTAAGAGTGTTTCGAGCTTCTTTGACAGTAATTAAACATATTCCAGAATTGATATGTTTTGTAAAATCATTAAACTGTTCATCTCTGTATTTATGAAAGATGTGCTATGCAGTTTCTGGAGATGAAATCAAAACTAGTAACATCAGTTTTTATTGAGAGACAAGGTTTGGTTGTAAGCTGAGCAGCACAAACATGTTTGACCATAGCTTTAAACTGTGTTCTCTATGGTCTCATGGAAAAGTGGAAGTTCACTAGTTTGCCTGTCTATATTGAGGATTTGATCTCACAATCTTTTTCAAGATCTTTTTCAACTTTAGGCACTGTGAAGCCATTGGCAGCCATATATATTCACATTTATATTTAATTTGTATGAAATTAGCCAGATATCACAGCAACTGTACTTGTCTTATGTGTGTGTGTGTAGGTATGTATGTACATACATATATGTATGTTAAATGTAATTTCTTATTATCTTCCTAAAAATGTAGTCTAAGTAAGGTATTTGCAACAATTTAGTCTTCGAAAATTTGTGATGTAGTTTTGGTTCTCACTTTTTTACTTTCTGAACTTTTTCAGTGTGACAGATCACCTGCATCAGTATTACTGGTTTGGGTCTGAATTGCTCTAAGATACAAATGATACCAAAAAAGGGAAAACCTACTAATTTTTACTCCACAGTAACTGTATATACAGTCATGAATGTACTGTTTTACAAAGAGTAGCTGAAGCTCCTTGCAATGATGTCTCCAGTTTGCTGGATAACCAAAGACCAACTTCATCTGTGTAAAATGAAAAACACTGCTGTTTGCAACATCAGTTTTATAATCAGTCTTTGAACTGGCTGTGTTGGAGGAAATTTCAGTTCTGTGTAAGATCATGAGCTGTACGTATCTTTAAGATCTTACTTTGTATTTACCTCTCAGGTTGGTACAAGAGGATATGGGAATGGACATCCCCTTAGCTGAGAGTGCACTAAACTCCAGTTCTACAGAGATGAGACCTGGTGAGAGAAGCTCTTGCTCATTTTCTTAATTGTATCTTATTCCTGTGGCATTTAATTATGCAGTGAGAATGATATTTCTGTTTTGGTAAAGAATCGTTTCAGTGTTAAAAAGAAAAAAGCCTTGAGTTCGCTTTGTTTAGTAAATTTTCTTCTTCACTTGAGAAATGATAATTACAGTGTAACATTTTCTTTTGGGCAGTGCTGCCACTTGTTTAGTATTTGCAAAGTTTTAATAGTCTGTGTTATTAATTTTATAACTGACTTCTGTCTGAGTGAACTGAGTTAGAGCAACTTGAAATGTGCCATACAAGGCAGAGGCAAGGAGAAAAGATATATCTAGCTTTCGTCTTGTTGAATACTACTCATATTTAAGACTGATTAAGAGACTAATTTTTTTATTTGTTATTGTATTAAGATATTATATAGTTAAAGCCAAAGATGTAAGTGTTTGCAAATCAGCACTGACTGCATAAGAAAATAAATATTTACAATGGCTTTTAACTCATACGAATTTTCTAGGAGTCAGCAATGTCTTGATTCATAACGCAAATGATCTGTATTTGCCCTTTAAATTCTTAAATATTGTGGGTCAGAGCAGGAAAACCTGATTTTTGTCTGATGATTGCGAAAAAGTGAATCTGGATTTAGCATAATGTAAGAGCTCTGAACTATATTTGCTGCTCCTGTAGATTTTTATTTCATTTCATTAAACGTTAATACTAATATTTGTGTTTTGTGTTAGATGGTCTTGAGTGTCATGATGTTACTAGAATTAATTTGTCTCAATGTGTTGAAAGGTTTCTGAGTACCTGAGAGATGAATTGTATGTGGAGTAGATAAAGTTCTTTTTCTCTTTTTTGTTTTTTTTCTCCTCTTATTCAGAACCTCCCAATTCTCTTGATCTTAATGGTTCCCAACCCAGAAGGATAAAGCTCACTGCTCCAAACATCAGTCTCTCATTGGACCAGAGTGAAGGGTCTATACTATCTGATGATAATTTGGATACACCTGATGAAATTGACATTAATGTAGATGACCTTGACACTCCTGATGAAGCAGACTCTTTTGAATACACTGGGCAAGGTAATATTCTAGATTGCAAGTGTAGAATTCATCTCTTTTTCTTTTTTACTACTCACATGCTCAGTTTGATGTCTTTCAGATTACCAGTATGGTTAAAGCATTTGAGAGTTAATACTAGGCATCCAGGTATTTTTACTGTCTGCTATTTTTAACCTTTATTCCTCCTGTATGAAGTATTATCCTTTTATTTATTCAGCATGTAGGAAGAAATAGTACAACTGAATTAACAAAGTAAGAGCAGCTACCTAGGGAGAATTAAATTCAAAGTCCTGTCTTTGTGCAGTACTTTGTCTGAAAACAATTGTTCAAGAAGGAGAGAACAGCTGACTAGCAGTTGCTATAGAGAATGCTGTAGCTAGCTGCAGCATTCTTGCAGCTCTGGCCAGCTCTAGGTTACAGTTAGGTCCATCACATTTAGGAATATAACTGTATGCAAAATATGTTGGCTGCACCAAAGATCTTGCAATATATAAGTGAGATAGACACAGTGTGCTGAGAGGTCTTTTGTTAGGAGGAAAGGTCTGCTTTTTATTCCCATGATTGGAAAGCTGAGATATGGAAGGTGTGTGGATGGCATGATAAAGCTAGTTCAGGTGGTGGAGCAACAGAATTCCTCATCACACTAATTTAAATTCTTTCTCAGAAGGGCTAGCTGTACAATATAGATGCACCCTGAAGTGTGCAATGGATACTTCACTCTTCCTTCGCCTATTAATGATTTTCTTTTCTAGAACTCATGTAGAAGTTTTACTCATTTACTTGGTTTCATGATGCTCCTTGCTAGCACCTTATAAAATGTAAATATGTAAGAACTGTAATCGCTGATGTAAATACAAACAGATCACAAGCTATTTGAGGGGAAAATAAGTGTGAACATTTTACAGCCAAGAGCAGAAAACAATCTTTAAACATGGATCAGTTTAAACCGAATTTTCCCATGCATTTACTTTCCCTAATGCTAGTGAGTTTGCTGAAGCATACAAGAATAATTGCATTATTTTAAGTAGTACTGCCAAAGAGGCATTACTGTGTACTCAATCATGCATGAGCATCTCTAATGTTACTTCTCATGAGGAGGCTGATTTCCTAGTGGGTTGATGAAGAGTGTGGTGATGAGTTGCTTGATAGAAGATTTTAAAATGAAGGTTAAAACTGAGACACACACACACACGGGCTCACATGCTTAGACCGTTGTGACCACCATGTGAGAGAAGAAGTCTCTTGTCTGCAGTAGAACAGATGTTGCCTTTAAGCCCCCAAGTAGTTAAACTCCAGTGATTTTTGTAGCAGTTGTGTTGATGGCAGGCATTTCCTCTCAGTGTTTTTTTTTTTTTTTCCTGCTTCCTAAATGTGATGATTCATTTGGTTCTTAAAGCTAGACCAATTTCCTCAAACTCTTAAAGAGTTCAGAGTCTCTGGTTTTGGTGACATTTATACTGTTGTGTAGTTTTATTTTAGATAGTTAATAGTAAAAATGTCTTCCACTGACATGAGCCATGAAAAAAGTAGAAAAGATTTTTAAAAAATCAACATTTTATCAAAACAAACCAGCAATGAAAGAGGTTGGCTATATGTAATGTTAATCTGATAGCTGAGATTATAGTCATAAGAGCTGGTGCAGAATGGCTTATTTGCATGGTAAATAGCCTTTGTTATCTTTGTACTTCTGGACTCTACTATTAGCTGGTATGAATACTGATGTTACCAGCAATCTCCCACAGTTCAAAGTTTCTAACTGCTGCCAAACCCAGAAAAGTAAATACTGAGAAAAACATAGCTACTGAGGCTGGAAAGAACAGTGATTTTTGTCATGATCAGGCTGTTGAAGGTCTCTTTGAACTACAAAAGACAACTTAGAAAAGCAAGACTGCTACCATGGTTCAGGGGTTCACCTCATCACTGAAAAGTGTCTCTGTATTATAAGTAATACTGAAACCCATTTTTTCAAAAGAATGGTGAAGAAGTATCACAACTGCAATATCCATGAAAGAGGAGATGAAAGCAGAAATACTAAATTACTTGTCTTGGATTAGCACCTGACTTGTTCAAATTGGCATTTTTAGTCACTAATGCCATACATTACAACATTCCCTTTACAAACCATACTAGTTTCTGATATGAGCTTTTTATGATTATTGCTTTGTATGGCATAAAAATTGCATTTCTGAAAACCATATATGAGTATCAGTGACAGTCTGCTCTGAAATCATCACTATTTATAAAGTAAGAATGATTATTATTTTTCTGCAAATATTTATTTCCTTTCTCAATTTCATACTAGTGCAGCTTTCTCTGCAAAATCAATGCTCCAGGCAGTAAAGTAGAACTACTTCATCAGGAAGAGGCAATCTAGTACCATTTCTATTAAAAAATAATTCATGTATCCAATTTCAACATTGTAAGTTTTATCAGAGTCTTAGTAATTTTTCATTGTCCTAAGTTTCACCAACCAAAAAAAAAAAAAAAAAGTTAATCAAACCCCAAATACAGTTTCAGCATTGGTCAACCATGTATGTATCCCATCCTCTTTTTATTAGACTTTGTTCTGCCAGCTGCACTTCTCTGCCTCAGTCATGTTTCTACTTCACGAGGACTCAACTAACCAGACAGTCTGCATAGGCTGTATTGATAATTCCCATCTGTCTATTCTAAAAGTACTGAGCTACAGAATTGTATCATGTGGAGACCCTGTATCCTTACAGGAATGGGCTGCTCTGCAATGGCTTGTCGAAGTTGGCATAACTGGACTGTGTGCATGTAATTTTCTTATTGCTACCAAGAACACCTTTGCAATGCTGACACACAGAAAATTGCATTAAGTGACCTAGGTCTGGAGGTAGTGGGGTAATGCATTATGTATGCTTATTCGCAGTGTCACAGAATACATGGTATTTCAAAGCTGAATGCTGTTTTAAACATCATGAGCATTGTGCCCTGAGAAAGGTGTGAATGTATTCTTCAATTCCTCAGTATATAATCTGCTGAGCAGCAGCTGTTAAACCAATTTGAAATACTATACTTAAAAAAACCCACTTTTTGTTCAGAATGTCTCCTTTTTTCCAACCTTAGATCTCCTCAAACTCACGTTATTTGGAGTTCTTAAGGAAAAAAGGCTTCATGGTCACACTATAGATGCATGTGTATATATGTCTTGCTTTTACGTTCCTGTTTCCACCATTAATGCAATTTTATTTGAGTATGTTTTTAACTCATTAACTGGTTAGACAGTGAGGAAAGAGGTGAAATATTCCTCCTTTCTGTCAAGATTCTATCAGGCAGGTAAAGTAGAGAATTATTTATAGATTCAGATTTCATTGCACATGAGACAATCTGCCTCAGAGGGGCACCTTCTGCCAATATAATTCCCTAATAATGTTTTGTATTAGGGACAGAAAATACAAGATAGGGAGCAATAGAAATTCAGATTTTGTTAGTGCTAGTGCCTAAATATGTGCTCAACCTATCTTTTTTAGAAGTTTTTTTGTGGGCTTAGAGAAACCTGGTGTTTGTAACAGATTTGGTGAAATTATTGGTAGGATTTAATGGAGAATTCAGTTTAACAAATTAATAGTATGTGTGTGTATATATGCCTGTAGCTTCTATGTAGGTGTATGTGGTATACATGCAGTATACTATCATATTCCTGATTTCAGAGATAACTTACTTAATTCTTATGATTAGTTAGTGTGTTTTGAGGATCATGTACTTTGATTCGATTTGTACAAGTAGTTCAAGAAGAAGCACTAATCAGAAAGGCATGTCTGTAGATAACCCAATACATAGGAGGGTTTGAGGGCACCTATGAAACACTGTGTTTTTTAGTTCTTGTCAATTGAAATTGCTTCTTTTAGTTTATTCTTAATTCTCATAAATCTCCTTAGTATTTTCAAATAGCATGCCTGCACTTTTTATGTATACATGTGTATATCATTATGTATATCACTGTATCTTTGTTTACTGTTACCTCACTGACTTGCAATTCAAATTCTGCTCTTGTGAGTGCAGAGCCAGAGTAGTGCTTTGGAAAGAAAAGTCTGCTTCAAATATGTGTTATGCATAAAATTTACAGGATCTTTATTATGAAGATGAATTAATAATATGTACACAGAACCCTAAGGCAAAAGTGCTTGAGCAAGAATAGTACTATTTTCCATTGGGGAAAAATTCCCTGTCTTGTACGTTGTAACAATAACTAAAGAGGAAAGTTAAATAATTCCGGCTGTGGACATAATTACTTTTCATGTCAGTTTCTCTGTGAACAGCCATTAAATTTGAAAAACTGGAATGTAGTCGAATTTAGTGTTAAGACCAATCCCATCAATGCGCAATGAAAATGTAGATTTTATTAATTGTTTCCCAGTGTTTTTGAAACTAAAAGTATTCAGCAGAGAGACTTTATAGTCACTTGTCAACCATACAGTTAATTTTTTGTGGTCATTGTGTGTGCAGACTACATGTCCGTGTTCTCTCTAGGGTGGTCATACAACAGGTCGGACTGACTCTGTACTTCACAGCAGGAGAAAACTGGTATTTAACCTCAGACAGTCCTAGGGGGAGGTAACTACTGTGTTTGTATGAGGAGTCAGCATGACTGAATCAGACAAAGATGAGTGCTCACGTTTGCTGGTAGTGGATATAGGGATTGAAGACAAATTGGGAAAAAGTTGGGAACCTATAGCTGACTGATAATTCCTCTCTAGACACTAAGTATTGCTGTGTTCACTTTTGTTTGGCAGGGCAGGGTTAGCATAGTCTCATACCTTCAGCACAGGTTTTTATTACGGTAACTCTAGAGTGAACAGCTGCTCAGTTTTACCAACTGGATGCAAAAATCCCTTTGTGGTGTTCTGCATAGTGATAATTGCTGTTCTTTTCATGTTCATAATGATGAGATGTCTTAAGAAAATGGGAACTTCTTGTTTACTGACTATCAGATGATCAATCGCATTCTGCTCTTATTTATACCAGTACTGTAAAAATGCAGTTCATTTCAGTCATACATCTCAATTGTATATAACAGCAAAAATACTTAGAGCTTTAACAGGAAGAGGTAATATATACAGCTCTACTTTCCAGAAGAGCAGCCTGCTGCTAAGGATGCTTCCCAGGAGGAGTCTGAATCGATTCCAGAGTACACTGCTGAGGAGGAGCGAGAGGACAACAGGTTATGGAGAACGGTGGTTATTGGAGAACAAGAACAGAGAATTGATATGAAAGTCATTGAACCATACAAAAAGGTCATTTCACATGGAGGTAGGAGCAGCTGTAAGCATTTTTTAAATTGATGTAAAAAAGTCATGCTTTATTGATCATGATTTATTTTTATTTTTATTCTGTTATCATACTGAGAAGGGGAGAGAGAATTTATTTTTCAGCCTTGGCTGAAATCACCCAGGTTTTCAATTCCATGTGGCAATGACTAACAAGAATTTTAAATTCAAAGCTCTTTTGGAAGCAGATACTGACATATATGTGTCAGGAACAATTTGGTCACTGTAGGGTAAAATTGTCTTGAACAAGAAAAAAAGCTTTTTACATATAGATTACCTATAAAATTTTGAAAACTTTATTTGGTGAGTTTTGATAAAACCTTTTGTGTGAGGAAGTATAATTCTGATTTGCTGAATGATGAATGTGGTAGCACAGATCTAAACAAGTAGAGTGGCAAAAGAAAAAAGATAGTTTTCCCTGAGGCTTCTATTCATCTGGCTACTTGCCTTATGCTATTTTTCTGCCATTTATAGTTGTCAGCAGCTTTTCACCAGAACTGGTTTATGGGATATTTTTATAAAATTTGTTACTAACTATCAAGTAATGTATCAAAGAAGACATTCAAAGTAGGAAAATGGCCCCATGTGCTTGCTATGTTTTCTCATTTGATCATCTGCTTCCCAACTTCTTCAGAGAATTTATAGTTTCAGTGCTACATGTCTGTATAAATTAATTCAAATGGATAAGTATTACTATAGTTGAAGAAAAAAAAAATAAACCAAGGCTTTCCAAGTGCCTTTTCATTGGTGTCTCAAGTTTGGATTATCTTTGGATTCTGTATTTCTGGGGGCACTCTTTCCTATCTGTTAAGCAAGGTATTAGGTTAAGATGAGTTGTTATATTCCTGCAGAAATTAAGGCAGGCCACATAGCATCTCAGAGGTAAGATTTGTGAGTTTATATGAGGATGCTTTTGTCACAGTGTTGTGACTCTGCAGCATCAGTTAAATATGCTAAAATATTGAAGTTAGAATATTTTCAGTTGTGAGTCTCTATCTGGTAAAATGGCATAAGTTATGGTTAACTTGTGCATTAAAAGCAGGTAAATGCTTACCTACAGGTATTCATGATGGCCAGTGTACAGAAAGTTTAACCAGAATTAATAAAGTTGTTTAGGCTACAAGCATTTTCCCACTACAGCACTACCTTCAGAGATTTATGAATGTGATGACACCTCAGACAGAGTTTAGCAAACATACCCAGATGGCTTAATTTAGGAAACAAACACAAAATATTTTTGGGCCTTGCTGATGTTATTTATTTATATATTTGTATACTTTAAACTAGTCAATATGCATTTGTGGCCAAAACTTGTGTATTTCTTACTAGATGTTAAAGTTTGTTTATATCAGCTTTTGTGAAAATGCAGTGTTTAATTGGGAGACAGGTAATTCAGCTCAAGTCTCAGCATGAAATAATTTGAATTCAAATTATACATGTCTGATGTTTTGTTAGATCACTCAAATGTAAGACAAAGAGCATTTAGTTTTCTTTACTTTTGAAAGACTGTTTGTCAATAGCATTAGTCATTGTAAAATACTGTAAGATATAACAATGAGTTTCAGCCTGCACTGCCTAAACTGGGAATTTTTCCTGATATCTAGACAACTCAAAGAAAGCTAAAGAATGGATTAAATTCTGTGTTTATGAAGTGACACATTAAAGACAAGGATACAAAATCATTTTGTTGCATCTACTGCAGAAAACTTTGGACAGCTCAAACAGTTTCTGCATTGTGGCAGCAAGGCCCATTCCATATGAAGTTCTCTTCAGAGGAATGTTTAGAGGGCCAGGAGTCTTTAATCTCAGGAATAGTAATAGGTTCTGACTAAAATTAGTCAATAGGAAGTCAAGTCAAGCATTTCTTTATGATTCAAAGATCTACTGAGCATTCCTCCCTGCCAAATGACAGATAACAGCAAATGCAGAATTTAGGTAGTAGCTACAAAGTAGGAGAGTAGATATGGCAGTGTAGGTTTGAGATTGTCTTCAACATATGCTGATGGAGAAATTTCTTACAGGTCTTTTTCTTTGCTAAGGTTGAGATTTTGGGCAATGGGCTTTTACTGGCTTTTAGTGATGAATTAAAATGCACTTGTCCCTTGGGGTGAACATTTCTTCTCTTCAAGCATGTGTGAGAAAAAGTGGCATAGATTTATCTGTGGATTTTTTTTTTATGTGTGTTGTTAGTTAGCATCTGCACATAATTGTTTTGCTTTCTGTGAGCTGCTAACTGTGCTGTATAATTTAGTGGATGCAACTGCCATAATGTGCTCTTACTGCCAAATTCCTGAGCCAGCTGGACAGATTGCTTTATTTTGAAGTCTTTTAAAGTTTTATTAAATTGATGGAAGAAAGGAAGGAAATGTCCTCCCTATTTCCCTATTTGTAAACCTGAGTGGGAGAGAAATGCTGCTTTTTCCTGTTGTTCAAACCTAGCTGGCAACCAGGCAGTCACTCACTCCCACATGGTGAATCAGAAGAGTGAGTGAAGTCTTGGGTTGAGATAGGGACAGTTTAATGTATAAAGCAAAGCATAATGCACAGAAGCAAAACAAAACAAGAAATTGATTCATGATTTCCCAAGGACAGGCAGGTATTCTGCCATTTGCTGGAGACCAGGTCTTCATCACACAAAGCAGTGACTTGAGAAAATAAAGGCCATCACTCCAAATGTCCCCTCCTACTTCCTCCTTCTTCCCCTCCTGAGCATGATGCCATATGGTCAAGAATATCCCTGTGGTCAGTTGGGGTCAGCTGGGTGTCCTCTTCCCCTTCCAAGTTCTTGTCCATCCTCAGCCTGCTCTATGTCTGGTGGTGGACAGTATGAAAAGCAGAAAAGGCCTTGGTGCTTTGTGAGCACTGCAAAGCAGCAACAAAAACATCTCTATTATCAACCATCTGATTTCAATGCAAATCAAAACTACAGCCTCATACTTGCCACTGTGAAGAAAATTAACTCTCTGCCAGCTGAAACCAGCACAATTCCAGATAATCTAGCTGAATGATAATATGTGCTGAAAACAGGACTGGAGTTCTGTAAGCACTTTAGTTGGGCTTGGATATTGCTCTCTAGTATCCAGAAATCACTGTACAAGTTTTAAAATCTCCTTTTGGAAAAGCTGTATAAGTGTTAATATTATCCTTTAATTTTTGTCATGAAAACGTGTTCCTCAGACAAATTGACATTATCAAATATTATCATCTCTCCCTCAATGTCAGTTTTTTCTAGACTTGAAAGGTTTTTGAGGGTTCTCTGAGTATATCTCTCTTCTATCTCTGCATTAATAGTGCTGTCTACCTGCAACCATTCCTACAGCATCTTTATAATTTCCCTCCTGATTGCATGTATCTTTTAAGCAAAACTTTCAACTGAAATGCAGGAGTATATTTTATTTATTATTAATGACAAATACAGAAAATCCATAGCATCTGCAAAGGGTAAGGGTTGTGGAGAAGATAAACATTAATCCATCATGAAAAACAAACATTTTCTCCTGGATAATAAGCAACTGTGCTGGACCCTGGAATGATTGTGCTGTAGCTTTGAAGATTAACAGCTATCATTAGGCAGTGATGCGGCCCAGAGAATGCCAGTGCTGGACAACTGGAGTTTCCAAGGTTAAAAAGAAATTTATACAAAACTTGCAACAAAGGACTTAACTTCTGGATCCCCAGGAGCTTTTAAGGGGTGGTGGAGTGCAGTCAAAACTGTAATGTTCTAAAGCCATTGGAACTGCACAGGCCAACTGAGATTGGACTGCAAGACTTTGTGAAACATAAACAATGCAGGGCAACAAATGTAGGATATTTTCTTTAGCCCCTTATTCCTCAGTCTGAGTTGAGCATTCAAGACATGATTGCCATAGAGCTGCAGTGAACCAGAAGTAGAAGCCGTAAACGGCTTTTTTGCTGATCACTGTAAAAAGTTTACTAGTAGTTATACTGCGTGTGGTTTTTGAGGATTCAGCTTAGCTGACTGTCCAACTTTCTTATCACTTCATGGTAGCTCATAAATTTTCAAACCTTTGGTATGAAGCATTTCAAACCTTTGGTATGAAGCTTCAGCAGTAGACATAGTAGCTTTATTACAGGACTTTGAGGTTTTTTTTTAATTCATCCTGTTATAAGCCTTTGACAAAGATAAAAATGTGTTTTAATTTTTTTCTGCAGGATACTATGGTGATGGTCTGAATGCTATCATTGTGTTTGCAGCATGCTTCTTGCCAGACAGCAGTCGAACTGATTACGACTATGTCATGGAAAATCTTTTCCTGTGAGTGATATGTGAGCAATGTGACAGAGTCTTTTGAGTTAGTACTCAAAATTATGCAGTGTCTTTCCTTTAGACATAATTTTGGTTGTTAGAAGGGGAGTGACAAGGAAAATAACAGTTTTAGATAAACTGTTCAGTGGAGTATTATTTTGGTATGCTTTATCTACTCAACTTCCAAAGTTAAGGTGTATGTATTTGTCAGGACCAAATCTGACTGTTAGCGTCTCCCTAAATGTCAAGGAATGCAACATCTTCACCTTGTGGGGACTACAGTCTTTGCACTATTTCACTAATGATTTCCAGGACTTGCTGAGAACAATCAGCAGGGGCTTAGACAGTTTTTCACTGTTCATTGTTTATTATATATTACCATGATGTATCCCTAAACGTATTTTTAATATATGCTATCTTGGGTTTAGAAGTTACAGGGCTTTTTTTTGACACTTTTTTTTAAAAAACAGTATAAGTGGCAATTGGTACACAAGGAGCTCTAACTGTGTTTCCTGAATCCAGTTGCTTCTGATTCAGAAGTGGCAGGGGCCAGTTGGGCCAGACACAAATTTGGCCACATAACCCCAAATCTATCACAGGAAAAGTTTTCCTAATAACAATTGGTTTGGCAGCCCAAAATTTTGAAGGCAGCACTCTCCTGAAGTGCCTTCAGCTACTTCAATTTACAGCTGTTAAAAAATCAATCATTCCAGTATTTTCTGTGCTAAAACACAGTAAGTAATTTCTGAAGACAGCAGGAGACCTGGCCTTTGCCATTTGCAGGTTACAGGGCGCTGAGAGCACAGACTCAGGTCTCCTTAATATTCCAGTCTGTAAAGATGTACTTTAATATTGTCTCTGTGTGTGAAAATCAAGATACAGTGTTTTAGTTTCTGATTCGAATAACCAGATATAATTTGCTTGGTAGAACCTCTGAGAACTCAGTGTCATCTACAGTAACTGATACACACACTGCCCAGTGTTTTAGAAGAGAGAAAGGAATTACTACAGTGGTTTTAACAAAGCTGACTGTAACCATGACTGACATTTAATAGTTCTTCTTTGTCTTCACTCAAGACCCTTGTTCAGATAAATTACAGTAATTTCACGACCATAAGGCGCACCGGACTATAAGGTGCACCCCCCGGGAGTTGGCAGAATTCGCAACTTTGTAGATCAGATAAGGCGCACCAGACTATAAGGCGCACTTTTTTTTGCAATGAGGCTCCGCCCCCAGCTCCCCCCGCGCGGTTGCTGGCCAAGGCCCCGCCTCAACCCAGCAACCATGGGCCCCCGGGCCCGCCTGTACCGGGCAGGGGCGGTGCCATGAGCCACCAGGCCCCCCTGGACCCAGGAGGGGCGGTGTCATGGGCCCCCAGGCCCGCCTTCACCCGGCTGCTGTGGCACTTCTGGCTCCCCCCACGGCTCACAGCTCACACTTCCGGTTTGGCAAATTTTGCAACTTTGTACATCATATAAGGCACACCGGACTATAAGGTGCACTTCCGGGTTTGAGGGAAAATTTTAGTCAAAAGGGTGCGCCTTATAGTCGTGAAATTACTGTAAGTTTGCAGAGAAAGACTTAAAAGAGCCTTTTCCTCATGGCTTAAGGATATTGCCAAAGTTAATTTTATAAGGCACTTTTTCTGGAGTAGTGATACAAATGTGAGTTCACGTTGACTGTGAGCTTGCAGCTTGTTTTAAGGCTTGTAGATAGTTTGCTCTCTCTAGGAGAGCAAGAAAAAGGAGTAAGTTCACCTCCTTTTTCTGTTCCAGGTCTGTTAATTACAGTAATTTCATGAATACAAGCCGCACCATTTTCACCAAAATTTTGGTGGAAACCTGGAAGTGCGGCTAATACTCCGGGGTGGCTAATATATTAACAATATTCTAAAAACTACAAAAACTACCAACATGGAATTGAGAGCCCGCGGCAGCCCCAAGCCAAGCTGGAGCCTGGCCAGCCCCGGCAGAGGTGGGAAAGCCTGGCAGAGCCCGGGCCAGCAGTGTGGTGCGGGGGGGGCAGCAGAACCCAAGCCAGCAGGGCGGGGGAGCCCGGTAGAACTGGGGCTAGCAGTGCAGGGGAGCCCGGCAGAACGGGGGCTAGCAGTGTGGGGGAGCTCAGCTGCGCAGGGGAGCATGGCAGAAGCAGGAAGCCCGGTGGGCAGGGCTGCCCGGCGGAGCGGGGAAGCCCAGCAGAGCTGGGGCTAGCAGCGCAGGGGAGCCCAGCAGAACCGGGGCCAGCAGTGTGGGGGAGCCTGACAGCGCAGGGGCCTACAGTGCCGGCCAGGGCGAGCAAACGCAGCGGCGGCGGTGCAGATCGGAAGGGGGGGCGAGCAAGCCTGGCGGCGGCAGCGGCGGCGGCAGCAGCAGCGGCAGCATCGCCCGGCCAGCCCTGAGCGGCCCCGCCGGGCCACCTGGCCCCGTCAGCAACCATGAGCGGGCTGAGCCTACCTGGCCCCGCCCCAAGCCAATAAACCCCGCTATGCCGCGATCCTGTTACTAATTGGCAAATTTGTGAAAGTTGCACACGGATCCTCACTACGAACAAAAGTGCAGCTGATATTTGGGTGCGGCTTTTTTATTGAAAAAGACATCAACGTTGTCGACGCACCGGGAGAGCGGCTTATTCTCCGTGCGGCTTGTATTCGTGAAATTACTGTACATGGAAATAGAGGGAATGTAACAGTTTCCTAAATATACTGTTTTAAATACTTGGTAATTCCTTATTATTGAATTATATAAAGATCTGGAGAGGCCTGCAAACCACTCTTTTTTTATGCAGCATGTTTCTGGTAGCATATAAGCTAGTTTCTGTTTGATGACTGTCTCTATCTCTATTCCTTTCACATTTCCAATTGTCTTCTATTTTTTATATAGACTAATTCTGTAAAATTGTCTTTGAAGGATTGAAATCAGGTGAAAATGCTTGAAACAGCTTCTACAGCAGTTTTTGTAGATAATTTTTGTGGAACCACATTAAAAAATCTACTATTTAATTTATGACTGCCTAAAAGTCAGATTAAAGCCGGTCCACAGATTAAAGTTTTTATAAATAATCCCAATTTGAAAAACTACACTTTGAAAACAAAGCCAGCACTTTGCTTTCTGAGTGATTCAGTTGTTCTAGTCAATGAGGAAATTTCTGTCCATCTTTTCAAATGAAGAAATTGCCATTATTACCAAATAATAAGAAATTATTAGATAGGTAAGGTTTGCAAGGGACCTCATTATCCTTAAAATGGCAAATTATCTAATCCAACATTTATTGCGTAAGAACTGTTGAATGAAAATATGTGAGATTAGTGAAACATGAATAAAAAACTAGCAAAGATTCCTTTTTGTCAAAATAGACCTCCTCATTCTGGTGAGAAATATGCATGATTTTGCTTGCTGTAACCAATTACTTAATAATAAGCATAATTCCCTTTGGAGTTAATAAACAGACGTTTTTCAGACTGTTATGCTCCATAGCTGACAGGCTTGTAGTATTTTAATATGTACTTGTGCACTTCTGTGTGTTTCAGTGTTTAAGTGCCTTTAAAAATGTTCTGCCCTGTAGGAAGGGCTAATCTTACAAGCTATCAAATAGTAGATTTGTTAAAGTAGCTGTTAAATGAAGCTTGATGCATCACAATGTCCATGCAATCCCTTGCTTTTCTGTATCACTGTTAGAGTAAGTTTTCACTAATGTCAGGCAAAACCAGGCAATTCACAACAGCAAGGTAAGAATGAGCAGTGGGATGCATTAAGGGAGTAATGATTTGGATGGAATTTACCAAATGCATGGAACTGCTCTAGTTAATGGCTGCCTACTTTATGCCCAGGTAAAATCCCACTCTCTGCTGAGAACTAGATTTCCTACAATTCTTTTGAAGACATTGCATCCTAAGGCATTTAAGGGTCAGATTAGATTGTGAGGCATTCCCATACAACTGTGAAAGGGACCATTTTGCTTGGGGATAGAGCTACCTTTTGTAGTGAGTGCACTCAGGCATTCACGTTTTAAAGGTGTGACTTGCAGTTCTGCATTCTAGTTTTTACATAGGCATGCCTTAAGGCTAGGTAGTAGAGAGAGTAATTTGAAAAATCATGTGATGATCAGTTCCCAAATGAGGTATGGACTTCTGAGTGGACCATCTGCATAGATAGTCCCAAACAAGAATTTAAACCCTCTTATTTCCAGGAGTAGTGTACTCCTCTAGGTAGGATGCATTTGTCCCCAAGAGCACTGTCTGATGTGTTGGGAGTGTTTTGCTCACAAAATGGTGTCCTTGAGTGCTCTGTCCCATCAGAAGTCATCTTGATGGTATCAAAGTATTTGTATTTTGCAGACACAGACTTGGTAACAGGAGTGTGAGGATCACAAGAAGTATTTTAAAAAAAGGTATCTTCTGACACATTTTATTTTTGTATTGAACAAACTTGGTGATTAGAATAGTGAATAGAAATTTCTCAAGAGTTAATTTCAGAAGTTTGTAGGACTTCACATGATGCCATGTTCTCCCTTGCAAAATCTCCTGATTTAATTGCGTTTTAAGAAAAAGCAAATTCACCAGTGATACTTGAAAATTCATTATTAAACTCTATTTTTGTAAGGAAACCACATATTTTTGAAGACACAAAAGACTAAGTGGCTTTCTGCTGTGAAACTGCAGGTACCGTGGTGATCAGTGCTAAATGTTTGCTTTTGTTTAAAAAAAAAGAAAAACCTGTATTGTCATAAAGTGCTCAGTCTGCCTTCATTTATTCCTAGTAGCCTGATGTAGTTTGAGCTCGGTCAGATAATGTAAAGTGTATGCCCACTGACATTTGTATCTTTATCAGATATGTAATCAGTACCTTAGAGCTGATGGTAGCTGAAGACTACATGATTGTCTACTTGAATGGAGCAACACCAAGAAGAAAGATGCCTGGATTGGGTTGGATGAAAAAATGTTATCAGATGATTGATCGACGGTAAGTAATGTTTGCCTATCTGATCCACAGCCATTATTTTAATGTTTATTACATTTCTGTAACTCAGCTGTATGCCAGGGTTTATTGTATATGATTTTTTTTGTGGGTTTTTTTCTGTTTTTCTAAGAAACTATTGCTTTTTTTACATAGGTTACGGAAGAATTTGAAATCATTTATAATTGTTCATCCATCGTGGTTTATCAGGACAATTCTGGCTGTGACACGACCTTTTATAAGGTATGTAGTAAATAGCGGTGATTTTCTATGTCTTTGAGAATACATAAGCACCCTAAATCATCAAACATAGCTGTTAATCTTTCTCTGAATAGCACTCATTTTATAGCTCATGTTGGGAATTTCACTTTCCTAAGGTGAAAAGGGGGAGAAAGGTGATTTATATGAGTATTTAGTTGCAGAAGTCATAGGCATGGTTTTGTAAACCTGTGTATGTATGTTCTGGGAATTCAGTTCCTTAAAATATTCTTTGTTCAGAACCAGATAAAAGTGATATAGAAAACGGGACTGCATGTAATTATAATCACCTTATTTACAAATCCTGGCTACAGAGCAAGATTAGGCTACAGTTTTGGGTTTTTAAACTATCGTTGCTTCTCATGTCAATTCATGTTCAGCTGAACTGTGCATTAAGATATGGTTATTAAAATTATTAGAGAGATGTCTCTGTCCAAATTAAGGTGCAAACAAGGTCATATGCTGAAGTCAATAGCACAGACTTTTATTTAGCAGTAAATAAAAGGGAGAGATAGAAAGAAATAGAATGGGTGGAGGAGAGAAGAAAAAGCATGACAAATACAGACAGACAAAGTAGGAAAAGTATCATCACTCCATGATCCCGTTGGCATCTCCTTGGTCCTCTTCTTCTGGTTTTCTTGGGGATTCCAGTCTTGTCAAAGTTACTGTCACTGTCTTCATCGAGTCGGGGAAGCCCACGAAACACAGAATCCATTGCCTGTATAGTCACTCAAGTTCAGGTGGGAATGCCCAGGTACCTTGCCTTCTAAGATGTTACAGCTGCCTCTTGCATCTGGGAAACTGAGTAATTTATGTTCCACCAATTACTCAGGGATGAACACCTTCAGGCTCTGTGTGAAAGTCCTGTTTCTTTTCCCAGAGGGAAGTTTTCACACCTGAGGAATTATGTAAGACACGTCTGCTGTGATAAGAAGTGCTATCCAACCTCACAGAACTTGCCTCTTACCTGCCATTTTTAGCTGTGGCAGGTGGATTGTTTGAGTCATTAACCATTAATAGTCCAGTCTCTCAGTCTGTAATTGAAACACAAATATCTAAATGCTTAATTATTTAATACATTTAATACATTTCTTCATTTGGTTTTAGCATGTCATAAAAGTTTGGGGAGCAAAGTCAATTAATACCTTTTTTCTGTGTTTCAGCTCTAAGTTCAGCAGCAAAATACAGTATATCAACACGTTGGCAGAGCTTCGTGAGATGATTCCAATGGAATATGTGCATATACCAGACAGTATTGTCAAGTAAGTGATGTACAGTAGCATGTACTTGTTCTAATGGAAAGTATTTCCACAAACTAATAATAGTGTTAAAGACTGTAAGAAAAACAGAAAGCACTTTCCTGATGTTCTTAAAACATCAGGATTATGTGTTGTTCCACAAATATTTCACTGTCAAACTCAGAAACAGGAGACCACTGTGTAACGGAAACACAAAAAGCAATAAGTATTTCCTTGTAGGGGAGTGTGAAAATCATTTGGCCTTTCCTGAGGTATCATCTATGCTGTGTTTTTTCATAACTTTTACCTCTATTTAAGTGGAAGTGTTTTCAACTTTTAGTCATGCAGGGCTTTTAACAGAAACATTAATTAAAGATAGCAAAATGGAAGACAAGCGAAATTCCATAGGTTTACTGTTCTGGCCTTGTCAATTTTCATGGTTAAATCCACAGCGACTGAAAAACAGTTTCTTTGCTGTTTATGTGAAGAGGTTTTTTTAAATGCAGTCATTTCCAAAGGAGAATATCTGTTAAAATATCGTAGGGAGGTTGATTGACATTGCTTACTTCAATTTACTTTTTTTCAGGCCTGGAAGCAACAAAAAGAAATGGTATACCAAGACTGAAAGCATGACTCAAAAAAAAAAAAATCATGATTTTCACGTAGTCGATATTAAAAGATGTCTTGTTCAGAAATTTTTATTTTTTTGAATTACTCTTTTTAGCAAATGTCCCAGGTTTTGAACAGCCTTCTTTAGAAGATAGTTTGAAGAGCAGATACACAAGTATGATTGTATTTTCATTATGACTGGTCAGTGACAGCTGTTGAAGTTTTCACAGATCTCCTCAAACCAGGCAGGAGTTTTCACACCTATTTCAAAGTAGTCATAAAGCAATTTCCTTTGTCAGGCTAGTAGTGCAATTTAAGGGAGCAAGTGGGAAGCTGAGATCTGGCAATAGCATTTGTGAAAACAGTAATTTACAGTTGCTAAATCAGGGGTCATGGAGACTTTCACTCAACTTCATTTGCTGCTCTAACTTCTTCAGAGGTGAAGTGATGCTAAGAATGTGGAGCAAGGCTGTTGGTCAGCTGTCAAAGAGATGTCCATAATGTCCTGACATCTGTAACAAATTTTCTTCTGATTCCTGTAAACATTCTCGTTTCTTAAAGTTCCCTTTGATAGAAACCTTATTGTGATACTCAGAGAGTTTCTGTTTCTTTGCTGTGTTTTACCTTTACGTTGTGTCACTGCACACATCTGCATTAACACACATAATTTCTTCCCTGTAAACTTAAAAATGTTCAAGAAGTCCACTCACTTCTCAGACCAAAGGTGAAATGATCACAGCACTAGTACCAAAGAAACTTCAGTACTTAAAGAGTTTTAGTATAATGTCTACTTCACATCATCTGGAGCCAGATGAGAGATGATGATTTTGCTGAAAAAGGCAGAACTGGAAAGATGATGATTGCATCAAACATTTCAAGATGTTGTGGTAACAAGATTTAGTGTCTCTGTGCATTCAAGGCATCTGTGAGTGGCTGTAGGGAGAAGAACAGTGTTCAGTACATAGCTTCCCTTCTGCTGCAAACTCAGAGAGATTCCTATAGAAAAATACAACTCATGTTTTGGCTTCATAATTGCTCCATTGCCAAGAATAAGCTTACCACCTATGGTCAGAAAAATCCTACCGTTAGAAAGTACATAGTGTTATTGCCAGAATTTGGGTTATGTGGTTTTTTGGGTAGTTTCCAGTGAAGCACAATACAATATGATTGTTATGAACTTGTACATCTTTTCTCTTCCTTCATCCACTCTTATCTTGTAAGGTATGATGAAGATAAGTGTATTAAGAGAAGAATGAGGTAAAACTTGCTTTCTAGCCCCTGCTGCTGCTCATAATGGAGTGAATCTGTGTGACAGCCTTTCACCTGCAGGCGACCTCAACAGCTGAATGAGAGAGGACTTGCAGTGACTTGGCATCTTTGCCCTTCAAGCTGTTGAGATCAGCCTCCCTTGCAAATAAAACCCACTGAACTGTAAACGTCCTTGACTTGGCCCAGGCTGAAGCTAGTCTAACATTATCTGATAGAGCAACTGAATGCTTTCTGCTCTGTCCACTGGGCATGCCTCAGACCCCTGCTGCTTCTCTATCTCTGCCTCCAAGTGAGCTAAATAAGGACTTAAAGATTTAAGGTGGGTTGAGCAGAGAAATAAATGGTATCATGATGAACTGAAGACCTTTAGAGTTAGCCCTGAATCATTCTGGGTGGCTATTTTAAAAGCATGTACTGTATTTGTTCTTTGCTCTGCTATTGCTCTGCTTCATTCTTATGCTCTGCTTGCTTCTTTGTTTCTTTATATCAATAACTTTTACTCATGCAGACTGGATGAAGAGCTGAGGGAAGCTTCAGAAACAGCTAAGTAAGATAGCTTTCAGCTGGATGCTGACATTATATTGTTTCACAGGAACAGCTTGAGTGCAGTAGTACATTGTGTTTGGTACAACAGTCAGCCTGTAATTTCAATTACTGTGTAAGTTGCCCCATTTGTGAATTGACTTCCCCTCTCACTGCTTTTGTACTGCTGGGTCTCAGTAATAAATTATCATACTCTTACACTATAAATTTTTTTTGCTGTTTTTTGATGATTGTTTCTATAGTCTTGGGAATGACTGAAATAGATCATTAAACATTTTCTGCTCTTCCCCTTTTATGTCAGATGATTCATACTGTTTTTAAGAGGCAGTTCTTTCTACAATTTTTTTTGCAGTTCACTAAATTAGGGTGAACTGTCTCAGTTAAGGTAGGTCAATATCAATTCTTCCATCTTTCCAATGTTAGCTGGCCAAGGAATTAATCATAATATTATATTGTCTATGGTTTCTTAATAAACCAGTGGCAGGTGATGCTCAGATACTTTAAAATGATAACTCTTTGCTTTGACTTGAATATAATGTGGTAGTATGGTGTAGAGTAGCAGAGAAGTCCTTAAGAAGTGCACAATGCTTCAGTCACTGAGTAGAGCTTTAGAAAGTTTACAGTGCACTTTCCTCATGTGAGTATTGTACACAGAATTCCTGAGCAGGAGTCTGTGTCTGTATGTATGTAAAGTATCTGATCATCACCTGCCACTGGTTTATTGGCTCTAGTATAACATTCTCCCTTGCAGTTTTTATAACTAAAGATTTTGAGTTTTGAAGTTTCTTTCCAGTTACCTTCCTTTTGCTTACGCACGTGAGAATTTTCAACTTACAGCTTCTTCTTTGCTAAACTTTTTCCAAAAGTTGCTTCTTTTGCAGTACATATTTTCCTTCAGTTCTTCTGAGATTAGTTTCTAAAACAATCACAGAGAAATATCTAAAACACTGGCCACTGTTTTTTGATTCTAGCATTTAACACTGCCTCAGAAGCAATAAATACACATAAGTAGTTATCTGATACCACCTGACTATTTTGTTAAACAAAAAGGCCTACCCAGCCTTGAAATGCATCTTCTATCCCTTCTGTTCAAACATTTTCAAATGCATTGTATATGTGACAATGAGAACTCTGTGGGAGAAAGCTGCTTTCTTGTTACTCCATTTAAAATAGTAGAGGCTGCAGTGTGAGAAGTGAAAGGGGAATGAAGTATTCATATGAGGCATCACTGATTACTGTTACTTTGGATGTATGAGACACTGTAGTGCATTTCCCTTTCCTAACTTAAAGAACTAGCTTAAAAATTTGTTACTCAAACTACTGTGTGTTGTGGGCACTAAGATCCCTACATTCCTAAAAGCAAGAACATTTGTGTGTTTGTGCTGTCAAAGATACTCACTACAGTTAGTTATTACATCCCCAAATTTGATGTCATATTTTAAAAGAGAAAGAAATCAACACAGAAAAAATGTTTACTCATCTCTTCCCTTGTATCCAGAACTAGCTGCCTCTCAAATGATCCAGAAATGGCTTCAGTGGAGCAGGAGTAAGATTTTATTCCTAATACCGTCATTACATTTTAACATTATTTTACAACCATGCTGCTACAAACTGAGGCTGGGTAGACTCCTTAAAGCTTTTTTGAGACCTAAATACTCTTATGGTAATGTTCAAGTACATGTACAAGCAGGCAAAGCATTGAAGCTTTATTATATTTATATTTTATATACTTTATATGTTTGTCATATACTGAAGATTTGTTGTATTTATGTTGCATTGGGAATGTGTTTGTAGTGTCCTTAACCATTTCCAAGCAGAGAGAGAGATATAATTGTTAGCCTGAGTATATTCAGGTTAAATTATATTAGTAATAGATAGAAAAAGTGCAGCATGGTCACAGTGAAGATGGTCCCATCCATTATCCTCAATTTTAAACTTGCTATTCTCATTCAAAGATTAAAAAGGCTTGTATTTTATTTTGATTTCTAGGCTATACTCTAACACGTGCCTTCTCTTTGCTTTACTGCTTCTCAGCTTCTTTCATAATTGTCTTCCTGATTAAATCTCCAGCATCTTTATGTCTTTTCCTTTTGAAGATGGAGTTGTTCCCTTGGAAATGGGAATGTGTCATTCCTCTGATGTGCTGTTGCTCTGTCTGATACCAAAACTGAAGCATGCAAATGGAAAACCCTACCCTGCTGCTCTTGCTGTGGATCAGTGAGAGTGTTTGTAGGTGCAGGGTGTCCCGGGAGCGCTGGCAGTTCATTTCTGGAGCGGCATGTCAGGAGAACCAACCGGTGCAGCGGGGTGTGACTCCTGTTCAGCATGCACAGGGCGAGGGACTGAGCCCTTTGCTGTCCCTGCCCATCTCACGGGTGTGTAGAAACACGCTGTTGTCTCACACTGCACAGGAAATACTGTTCAGAAACCTGAATCATCAGCAAAAGACTCCATCGGTAACATGAGTATTAATAAAAAGGCAAATCATTACAAGTAGAGTAATTTCACGATTACAAGCTGCACAGACTATAGCCTACATTTCTGTGTGTCGGCAACATTTTGTTCTTTGTCCGTACATAAGCCGCACCTGATGATAAACTGCTCTGTCGTTCGCAGCGAGGTCCCGTGTGCAACAAAGTTTACAATTAGTAACAGAACCGTGGGATCGCGGGGTTTACTGGCTCGGCTCGGGCCATGCGGGCTCAGCCCGCTCAGGGCTGCCTACAGGGCCAGGTGGCACAGCTCAGCGGGGCCACTCGGTGGGGCTGCTCAGGGCCGGCCACCGCTGCCACTGGGCTCGCTCACCCTGGCCCGGCGCTGGCCCGCAGTGGCAGGCAGGGACGGAGCCCGCCAGCACCCGCAGCAGTGGCGGCAGGAGGGGAAGGAGCCCCCCACTCCCACGGCGGTGGCGGCAGGCGGGGACAGAGCCTGCCTGCTCCTACAGCGGCGGTGGCAGGCGGGGGGCTCCCCCTGAGCTGTGAGGATGGCAGCATGGAGCTCCCCGCCTCTGCCTCGGGCCGCGGGGCCGGCAGGAGGGAGCACCCCACCTCCCCACAACGCTACCAGCACGGAGCCCGCCTCCACCCGCCGCGCAACAGAGTAACCAATTTGTAACAATTGCGCAATCCCGGGTTTTACTGGCAGGTGCTCGGCTCGGCACCTCGGCTGCACTTCTGGGGTTGGAAATTTCAGAAATTTTTTCACATATTAGCCGCTCCTGAGTGTAAGCCACATTTCCGGGGTCGAGCAAATCTTTAGTCAAAATGGTGTGGCTTATAATAGTGAAATTACTGTACTGTAAGGCACACCCTTTTGACTAAAGTGTTCTCCCGAACTCGGAAGTGCACCTTATAGTCCGGTGCGCCTTAGATGATGTACAAAGTTGCGACATTTGCCACCCTGGAAGTGTGAGCTGCATTGGGGGGGGCGGTACTATGGGAGCGCTGAGTCACGAGGTGGGGGTGGCAGCGGGCAGCCACGGCTGGAAGGAGCCACACGGGGAGGAAGGGAGCCAGTGCCAGCCCAGGCCTCAGTGCGGGGAGAGAAGGAGGCGGCGCCAGTCCCGTGCGAGCCACACGGGGAGAGAGGGAGGCGGCGCTGGACCTGTACGAGCCGCGCAGGGAGAGAGCGGAGTGGCACCACCCCGGCCCTGTACGTGCTGCGCGGGGTGGCGCCGCACCGGCCCTGTGCGTGCCGTGCGGGGAGAGAGCAGAGCACCACTACGCTGGCCCCGTGCGTGCCGTGCAGGTAGAGAGCGGTGCCGCCCCGGCCCCGTATGTGCCGTGTGGGTAGAGAGCAGTGCTGCCCCAGCCCTATACATGCCACGTGGGTAGAGAACGGAGCAGCACTGCACCGGCCCCATGCATGCCACGGGGGAGAGAAGGAGGCGGCGCCGGTCCCACGCGAGCCGCGCGGGGAGAGAGGGAGACGGTGCTTGTCCCATACGAGCTGGGCAGAGAGAGAGCGGGGCGGCGCTGCGCCGGCCCCATACATGCCATGCAGGTAGAGAGTGGCGCTGTCCTGGCCCCGTACGTGCCGCGCGGGTAGAGAGCGGCACTGCCCCAGCCCCGTATGTGCCGGGTGGGTGGAGAGCGGCGCTGCCTCGGCCCCATACATGCCGCATGGGTAGAGAGCAGAGCGCTGCTGTGCAGGCCCCGTACGTGCCACGCAGGGAGAGAGCGGCGCCGCCCCAGCCCAGTGTGGGCTGTGCGGGTAGAGAACGGCACTGCCCTGGCGCCATACATTCTGCGCGGGTAGAGAGCGGAGCGGTGCCACGCCGGCCCTGTGCGTGCCACATGGGTAGAGAGCGGCACTGCCCTGGCCCCATACATTCTGCGCGGGTAGAGAGCAGCGCCGTGCTGGCCCCGTACGAGCCATGCAGGGAGAGAGGGAAGAGCCGCCACTGGCCCAGCGCGAGCTGCGAGGGGAGCGAAGCGCCACCAGGCGCTACCGGGCACGGGGGGAGCGAAGCACCGCTCTGCGCCGCCAGGCAGGAGGGTTGCGAAGCGCCGCCGGCTGCGGGAAAGCGGTGGTGGTGGCGCAGCCCCTGTGGCTGCGGGAAGGAAGCGGCGGTGCAGCCCATGCAGCCATGGGAAAGGGGCGAGAAGCAGTGGCACCACTGAGCCGAGCGAAGGACGGGCGGCAGGCTGGCTCTGCGGAGCCACGAGGGGGAACAGCATGGCGGCACAACGGAGCCGCAAGGAGGAATGGCACGGCAGGAGCGCCGAGCCGAGCGAGGGACGGGTGGCAGGGTGGGAGCACCGAGCCAAGCAAGGGAATGGCACGGTGGCTCCACGGAGCCATGAGGGGGAACAGCACCGCGGCAGCACAGAGCCGCGAGAGGGAGGCGGCCCCACGGCTGCGCCGAGCCACGCCTCCCGGCACCGGGGGCGGGTGGAAATGCCAGGGCCACTGCATAGGGAGGGCGCCTGGGGCTGCTTTTGAAAGCCTACACCGATCTGTGAAAAATGTTTCCAAATTGAGCACCTGCCTGTAAACTCCACGATCACGGGTTTCCGTTACTAATTCGTTACTTTGTTGCACGCGGCACGGATCTTCGCAGCAAAAAAAATGCGCCTTGTAGTCCGGTGCGCCTTATATGATCTACAAAGTTGCGAATTTTGCCGACTCCCAGGCGGTGTGCCTTATAGTCCAGTGCACCTTATGGTTGTGAAATTACAGTAAATTCATGAATACAAGCCGCACTGAGTATAAGCCGCATCTCTGGGTGTTGGCAAATATTTCGGTTTTTGTCCATAAATAAGCCGCACCCGAATATAAGCCGTTCTGTCGTTCGCAGCGAGGACCCGCGTGCAATTAGTAACAGAACCGCGGCAGGGCGGGGTTTACTGGCTGAGCTAAGGCTGTGCAGGCTCGGCCCGCTAGGGGCTGCTGACGGGGCCAGGTGGCCCAGCCCGGTGCTGCCGCTCGGGGCCACCCGCCGCTGCCACTGGGCTCGGTCACCCCGGGTCGGCGCTGCCCCGCGGTGGCAGGCAGGGACGGAGCTTCCCCCGCTCCTACGGCAGCGGCGGCGGGCGGGGACGGAGCTTTCCCGCGCCCGTGGCGCCGGCGGCGGACAGGGACAGAGCTTTCCCGCGCCCGTGGTGCCGGCGGCGGGCACGGACAAAGCACCCCGCCTCCTCCCCGAGCCGCGGCAATGGCTGCGCGGGGCTCCTGTTGGCTCCCGGAGCCGCGGCAATGGCGGCGCCCCCCCCCCCCCGTCCTCCCCGGGCCGTGGCAATGATGGCGCAGGGCCCCCGTTGGCTCCCCAAGCCACGGCAATGGTGGCGCAGGGCCCCTGTCGGCTCCCCGGGCCGCGGCAATGGCGGCGCACCCCCCCACCCGTCCTCCCCTGGGCTGCGGCAGAGGAGGAAAGAGAGCTCTCCCGCCTCTCTCCCCGCCCCCCGTGCTGCCTACAGGGAGCCAGGGCAACACAGTAACACTGTAACAATTGCGGAATGCCAGCTTTTACTGGCAGGTGCTTGGCTTGGCGCCCTGGCTGGCACGTCTGGGGTTGTAAATGTCAGAAAATTATTCACATATTAGCCGCCCCAGACTATTAGCCGCACTTCTGGGTTTCCACCAAAATTTTTGTCAAATTGCTGCAACTTGTATTCGTGAAATTACTGTACTGTATATGTAGCAAAAAGTTGCCAAAATAAATTGAAGCTTTGGCTTTTACGTTTTTTAAAATAAAATAGTGCTGTAGTAAGCTATCACACTGTCATACTTCATAAACAAGTTAGAACTATCAGCTGAAGTCCTGATTCCTGAACATTATATGACATATATGACATTTTATGTCATCTTTTTTTTAACTCAGACACTGTTTTATTCTATAGAGAATCGATATGAGAACTGTTTTTTGAAGTATGAAAACAAAAAATGACATGTTAAAGACTATTTCTGTATGATTTTGACCTTTTGTGGCTTGAACAACTTTCCTGTTTTTCTCAAAAGATAAGCTGGGCAGCAAAAAGCAATATGAGAAGATAACTTGCATTTATGTTAATTCGTGGCATTTATTTTCTTGGTATAAATATGAATCTGTCTTCAGAAGTGGCAATAATTTTCCTGTGATCATATCTCATATTTCTTGTATTCAGGAAATAGCATCCTATGTAAATCCCTTCACTCTTGAGAACAGCAGTTTTATACAGACTTTTTTTCTTTATGCTTTCTGCTGAAATGCCTCTGGAGTCTGCCCAGCACTCAGTTTGCTTCTATTGTTTCTTTCAGTCTGTTCCAAAGGCTTTTGTCTATTGTCATGCTCTCTTGTGTTCTGTTTTATTCTACTCCTTGCACTTCTTCATTACTTTAAAAGAAATATTGTGCAATAATTCATAGTGGAAGAACCACTGTGTATCAGTTCACAAATATTGACGAAACTTTAAATTATGTAATTTTTAAGGAAGATTGTATCTTGAGGCAACGTTTATGAAGACAACTTCTTATTCTGAAGAATACTTCTAAAGTGTTTGATGACATGTGCTTTGCACTAAATAGCTAAACTGTACACTTAGAAAAATTTTTAGGGGTACCCATTTCTGCCACACTCTTGTGTTATTCCACCAGTGCATCTTCCCGCACATGATTTACTCCAGATTGAAATTTATGAAAAAGTAGTTGTTAATTTCAATAAAGCAGTAACAGAACTTACTAAGGTGTGTACTTTCATAGATGTAGATAGGATGTGTGTAAGTTATTTCACATTTCACATTTACTACATTGAAGTAAATGAGAGATAAGGATACCCAACACTTTGTGGGAGTTCAGGGTTGGGGGAATAACTAGCCGTGTATTTTCAGAACACTCATTAATGTTTTTTTGTTGTTGTTCTTTGTCATTTTGTCTTTAATAAATAGAATGGACATGACCCTGAAATAAGAAGCGTCGTTGCCAGGCATTTGAAGAAGAGGGTTCACATGGATTTTCACCACCCAGACAATCACAACCGTGCTGTACAATAAGTGATTTGGTCAATTGTGTTTGGTTTATAAGTTTCTCCTGTCATTCAGCAGTTTAAGAAGACCAAAAGGGCCAGTCCTATTGCTATGGAATCAGCAGAATTTTGGGGCCTGGTTATTTTTGTTGTTTTCAAGAGCAGTTTTCATTAGGAAAGCTATATCATCTAGCATTGGTTTCTATGTGAGTGTGCCATTTCTGTTGAAAAGGATACCATTTTACCAATAGTGTGCCTCATGAGTAGGTCAATGAGGATGGGGATTTTTGATTTTTGTCTTCAGCATATTAATGTTCATGCATAGCTGAACGCGATAGCTATTGTTACAATAAGTGTTAGTTTGCTTGTGTCACAGAGCAGCAGCAACTTTATTGTTTGAAAATAATGTTAGAAATTATGCAGGACTTTCTTGAGTCTGACAAGCCATGTTAGATCAGGCTTTGGGCAGCCTGTCCAACTGAAAGGTGTCCCTGCACAAGGCAAAAGGGCTGGAACTAGATCATTCTCAAGGGCTCTTCCAACTTATGAATTTGTGTTTCTTGCTGTCTGAAAAGTCTTTCCATTTTCATTAAATGACTTTTTTATTTGGTCTGAGAAAAGTGTGATATACTAAAGAATAATAATTAGTCTTGTTAGGCTTCCCAGAGGATGAATGAGTAACTGAAATTAACTTTAATAATTCAGTTTAGTATATTTATTTTAGGCATAATTTTCTAGAAGCAGCTAATCCTGTAAATGACTTTCATATATTCTAAAATGCTTGGAGCATTAATTTATTTCTGCTTTTTAAGTCTGTTTCTTCCAGAACACTTTTTTTTTAAAGTTACGAGTCTTCAAGTGACATCCTGTCTTCAATTGTAAAGGCTGTTATTTCCTACTTGGAGATTAATATTATTTCCTAGTAGGAGCTGAAAGCTGAGAGTTGTACTCATATGGTAGGAATATTTTTTAAAATCTTGCTCCAAGTGTTTCTATTAGATAAAAAAATAAGTCTTATAATGGTATTTATTGTCTATGTCACAGAATACACAAGTAAAAGCATAAAAAGGAAAAACCCATAAGCATCTTTTGTTTGCTGCTGTCCTGTTTATTGGCACAAAAGATACTACAGTGAGTCCTACTCCTTACTGGGAAATAGCTTCAGTTTCTCAGATCATGCTTTTTCAGAGGTCTGCAAATTAATTATTGAATGATTTCTGTTTGTCAGCTTTAAAAAGATGAGAGTCAAGAATATGACAAATGTTTTCTCTTATCCTGATGAATACACATACGCACTTTCCAAACCTGCTGACTCATCCGCCTTTTGGGAGGTCCTAGTGGAAGTTTTATTATTACATGGTCTCTGAAATATTATTCTTTTTTTCACAAGATTCTTGTATGCCCTAGAATTACATCTGTTTTTTCTTTACTTTGTAAAGAAATCTTTAGACATAACAATTCAAGGTAAGTTGCACCTTTTTAGTATGGTCTATCTCTAGTCCTGCTTTCAGTTCAGGTCAATGAAAGAGAAAACAAGCGAAGTATTTCTTGGGGCATAAAGTTTAAGCAGAGGCAGTAGAGCATGAGCCTTCATTTTTTCGGCATTATCTAAACTGGAAGTGAAAGTTCTATTCTGTCCTTCATTTAAAAGTTCGACCTTTTTGTTCTGTGCTTTGCACATTTCCAACTCCGTCAGTTTCTATCTTGTATTTGCAAGGTAGTCTGCAAGCAGTGAAACGAGTGTCTGTCATTGTGTGTGTAGTTGTTCACTCCTGTAACGAAGGCAGACAGAAGGCAAAAGAGTGCTTTCTTATTGGCCAGCATGAAAACCCAAAGTGCCCTCTGCAGTCCTTGCTCTGTGCTGGTATCTTTGTTTTGTTGGCAGGCTGTCCCATATCTTCCTACAAATTTTCACAGAGGAAGGGCCTAATCCTGATGACCATCGTTGCTTCTCTGTAACCTTGTCCTAAACTAGCATCTGGTAGTTTCCACCTTTTCTCAGATGTTTGAATCCTGGCTTGTGTCTGCCTTATAAAAGTGCTGTCACTTAGTATATTGGGGATAATGTTTTATGTACAGATTAATATTTGTATTGACTTCCAAATGCTAATTAAGCTTCATTAAGATCTAAACTATTAAAAGCATTTAGTAGCATGAAGTTGCATCTTTTGCAGACCTGTAGTTAAAGCCTCTTAGGATAAACCACATGACTTGTGATGCAATAGATGAGAAAAGTTTCCACTAGAAGAGAAGTTCACCATAAAGCAGAGGTTCAGCACAAATCATCATTCACTGTTTGAGACCTAAGTGGGGTGTAAGAGATTTGTGATTTGTCATGGATGTCACCTCAGAGTTGAATTTAATTCTGTTTGCTTTGTGTGAAATTATTAAGCAGAAAAGTTATGAATTAATATGATTATTGTGGACAGAATAATGGTGGCAGCCTGATATGAAAGGAATTTGTTTAAGCCAGATGTCACATTGAAACAAAATGGGGGATTGATGTGATGGTTTAAAAATGACTACAGGATCAAAGTGTGGTTATCTTTGCTTATTAACATATTTTGAAAAGTTTTTTAATGTTATGGCAATTCTATGTTATACCAACAATAACATAACAATATTACTAAATCAGTAGTTTGTTGAAAGAGAAATATGGTATATATAATTGCACAGATACAAGCTTTTATATATGGATTTTTTCTACTGTGTATCAGAGTGCTCAGATGAAATACAAATTAGCAGTTGCAAATTTTTTTTGTTAAAATATCTATGCTGACTTAAATTATAGATTAAGCAATACAAAGATATCTAATAGCATTGTATGGATATATATACCTATGAATCAGAAATAAAGAATTTCAACCCACCACTGGACATATTTCCTTTCAGCTCCAAATTGTGGAGGGTTTTTATTCCCTGGGTGGATGAAACTTGATTGGTTCAGATCAGTTCTTTGCATAGTTACAAATATTTTGTTTTATTTTGTATTCCCTGTCTGTCCTATCAAAAACTGAAACGGAGTCAAATTTTTGTCTCACGGTGGCGTTCCCCATCTCTGTGTATTAAAATCCTGGCTTTGTTTTACTAACAGTATTGTTCCTGAAAGAAAGCAGAAGGAACTCTTTAAATTTCTTTCTAATTTCTGTCTCTGCTATTATGCAAAAATCAAATGCGCAGATAGTCCATCTCATATGTCAGAAAGGCAAAAGCTACGGGGCAGAAGGAGATTGACTGTGAAACCACCCTGAGCAGATTAGCAACCTGATTGACTTCAGTGAAGGAGGGGTTCGGAGCTGGTGGGTATGGAGTCCTCTCACCTGCCTAGCACATTATGCTTGCATGCCAGTCTACATCTGTGTCAAATTGGCCAATTTGTACTGCCACTGCTTTAAGTAAATCTGGATGATTTTTAGAGATATCCTGTGGGTTCTTAATTGCCTCCCACCTGCAAGCAGCTCTGTGAGTGCTCCTAGATCTTTTTGGAGTCAAAGAAGTTGGATTAAACAAACCTTTCATGCCTGTTGAAAATAGGTTTCTTGACTTCTGATATGTTTGGAGAGACAAACCTACCTATTCTTCTAGAGACAAGAGGGGTGTCCCTGTGTTGTGGGGCACAGATGAAGCCCAGCTGAGCAAGCATCAGGAGATTAGCAGTTTTATTACTCATTCACTGTCCCTTCCCTCCAGTCAAGCAACTCCTCTGGCACCCTGTTCCCATTGCAAAATATAGCTGCCATGCAGCTATCTCCTGTGCTCAGGAGAAGACCAGAGAATGGCACTGTGAAGTTAAAATATCAGCTCTTCCTGTTTGCACTACCATAATTTACAGTTCTGTAGTCCTTGCTTGACAAAAGGTCAACCACTACAAAATACAAACGCCCAAAAATTAATTTGCAAAGGTACTGAAGTCTCTTTAAAAGTTATGTGCTTGATTCTAATGCTTACTTTTCCTAGAAACATTCACCCATTTCAGAAGTGGCCACTTACTGCTGACACAATGTGAATTCTCTCAGCAGTCAAAGTGACTGGTTTCTCCGTTCAGCCCAAGCAGTAGAACTGACTGGGCTGTTCTCCGCCAAATTTCTTTGTTGTTTTCCTACATTTGAGATAACCCTGTTAAGTGTACCTTTGTGGAAGTAAGGCAGAACCTCTCAAGACTTTTGGTACATGTTAGTTCATTTAAAAGTGCAGACTGCTTGTAGGCTTTTTGAGTTATCTGTGCTGGTTGATCCTGTAGCAATTATTATTTTTAAGGAAAAACACCCATGACTGATTTTACAAGTACTCTTGCAATCTCCTTATTTTTTTTCCATTTTGGAAAATCCATTGTCTTGGTCTTCTGTATAAAACTAGAATCAAAAGGCAAAAATGCCTTTTTTTTGTCTTTTAAATGAAATTAATACTATTATTATTAGAAAAAATCATTTTTGTGTACTTACATGTGCATACATGTTAGTAAGGTCTTTATTAGCTTCAAAGCATGAAGGTTTTGGTTTTGAAACCAGAATTATGTTAGGTATGAGAATGACTCTGTTTCTGAATTATTTTTAAATGCCTTGAGGGTCATACCCCCATGTGCCTGTCCTAACACTACACTAGAGACTATGAACAATTTTTGAAGTAAATACTGACTCCAAAGAATGAGTTTTGTGCTGTGAGCTGACCAACTGAGACGTCTGTGGGGGGCTGCTGCAGAAAAAAAAAAAAAAAAGTTCAGTGTTTCTCATACTGCATCTAGTCTGTCAGAAAAGCTGTTGAACACTAAGCTTTTCAAGTCACACTGTTCATAGGAATTAAATTTATTCCTTTATTTCACTTCTCAGTATTGTCTCTTTAGCCAAGTCAAAACTTATTGCTAAAATATCATCAGCTGAAAGAAAATTTAAATCTGCTGTGTCAAAACCTTATAATCTGGACTCTGTTATGTATTTCAGTGGGCAGCAAGAAAAGCAGCCTCAAGCAGTGGTAGGAAAATAATCCACACAGTACTTCCCATGCAGCTCCCTGAGGCCTATGTAAAGCAGACTCTCTGCATGAGAGAGTGACTCAGAAAATGAAGTGTTGGCTTTCTAGCACAGACCTGTGTTAAGGCATCAAGACTATAAAACTATCTCTGTCTTCATCCCTTTGAAGTATGAGTAACATTGTCGTGAACAGTCAGCCAAAAGAACACAGAGAATATTAATGTGAAATTTGGCCTTTATGATGAAAAAAGTAAGAATAAGGAACACAGCTAAATTATCCATCAGAGAAAGAAAAAATAGGGGAAGGAAGGACAGGTCAGAGAAATGTCTGGGGGAGGGTGGGGTTAGAAACGTCTTCTGCTTGAGGCTCCAGCCTCCTTCCAAATTCTGACTCTCCTTGGGGAGAGATTCTGAAGCATAGCAGACCTGTTTGCCTGGAGCGATTACTTAAAAGAGGCACAAGTGAGCTCTGTTCCAAATGTTCCTTCGCCCCACCTTATTTAAAGAAATTATGGAATACCCGGAGATAAAGTGGCTTAAGCTGGTGTTCACTCAGTTTGGAATGAAACCCACTCAGCCCTTGTGTAGACAGCACAGGGGAGAAAGCTAAAGAAATGGGAAATGTTGCATACATTTAGAAAATGAAATTTTGCACATTTCTTAGTGACTTGCACAGAATAGGCATGAGTCAGAAGACGTCATAAGTCTGAATTAGGAAACGAATTAAATATAGAAAGGAAAGCGCAAGGTGCAGTAGGAGGGCGCATGGAACATAGTGTTTCATAGTGGAAAATAGCTACAGGAGAGAAATGGCAGAATAGTAGATGAACTGTGCCAAAGAGGAAAAGTGGAGACCAGAAATGCAATGTAAAGTTAAAAAAAAAAAAGCTCATTGCCTCAGGAGAGAATTCTTGTTTTACTTGATGGATCAATAGCAGTGCTCAGAGGAGAAGCTGCCATCTCCTGAAGGTGTCACAGTGGTATATGATGGCAGAGATTTATACAGCAGTAGAAGACCTCAGGTTATTTATTGGCTCACTTCCTACTGCGTTGCCAGTGGAACAGGAAGGAAAATCACTATGGTGAAAGAGCTGATTTGAACACTGCAGATTTTGGGATCAAGCAGAAAAATTAGTGATACCTTGCTGATACACTAAAGTTGGTCTGATACTCTTCAAGTAGAAGAGTTGGTTTTGGTGGAGTTCCATCACTGATATGATTGTACTTACTGAACAGATGGACCCAGAATGTGGTCTTCCAATAAGGTGACACTATCCAGGTGGTCACTGTACTCCCAGGAGGAAAATCCATAGGTACCGGCTGCTGTTGTTTTCTCTGGAATCAATTTTCTTGGGAAAAATTTCCAAAATAGAGGTTTTTTTATTTTTCAGTTATTGGAGATTTGGTATTTCTATTCTGTCTAGTAGGCTGTGACACACAGTAACTGTGAGAAGTGTCTCTCGTTCACATCTCCTGTTAGATGGAGAACTTCCTGCTTTTCTTACTATCTCACAGATGCTGTCCTGCCAGAGCCACTTGTTCACTCGCTCCCCACAGATGAATTTGGAAGGATGAAAGTGACAAAATTTGTAGGGTGGGATAAGGACAATAAAGCAAAAGCTCTGCACCCAAGCAAAGCAACACAAGGGATTTGTTCACCACTTCCTGTAGTCAGACAGGTGTTCAGCCATCATCAGGAAAGCAGAGCCCCATCACATGTAACAGAGACTTGGAAGGAAAAAAAACCGTGAACACATCCCTTCCGGTTTTTTTCTCCCCAGCTCTGTATGCTAAGCATGATGCCTCATGGTCAGGTTGTGATCAGTTTGATCATTTGGTTCAGCTGTTCTGACTGTGTCTCCTCCCCACTCCTTGTGCACTCCCGGTTGCTGAAGGTTTGGGTGAAAGAGCAGAAAGTATCTTGACTCTGTGTAAGCCTGCTTAGCAGTAGCTATAAAAAATTTACTGTAAGAGTGGTGAGGCACTGGAACGGGTTGCCCAGAGAAGTGGATGCCCCACCCCTTAAAGCCAGCTTGGGTGGAGCTTTGAGCACCCTGGTCTAGTGGAAGGTGTGCTTGTCCATGGCAGATGGGTTTGAACTAGGTGATCTTTAAATTCCTTTCCAACTCAGGCCATTCTATGGTTCTGTGATTTGTTTACTATCAATGTTGTTTTGGCCAATAATCCAAAACAGAGCGATACGAGCTGCTATGATGAAAGTGAACATGCATCCCAACCAAAGGCAGTACCCCAGATCAAAACCAGGATGCTGTTAATAAACATAATGTTGGCCTGCTAAATCTGAATTCAGGCATCTTTAGCTTAAAATGTTATGCCTTAAACAGAGCAGTCATCACCTAGACATGGTCTAAGTGCTGTTGGTATTCTGACATTTTCAGTTCATGGGAGGCTTGTCTGGTAGGTTCAGTACCTGCTGTGGAGCACTTTCTCAATTGCCAGAGTATGAAGGGAGTAAAAATTCATGGGACTAGTGATGTGAATCCACAGAAACAATGTTGTAACCAATTTTGTTAGCGTACTTTCCAGATCTAGCAAGTCCTTGGGGTTGGTGGGGGGGAAACACTGTTGTGCCAAATCAGTGACAAAGCAGGGTAAAGAGGTAAAGTCCCCACAGAATTACCTTTCTGAGGCTGCCTAGACACCCTTCTCATTTTCCACTGTGGTTTTAGCTACTGCACTTTTTGCAAAGCTGGTTTTCTATCTTCCTCTCATGTGAGAAGAAACAACCTAGGAAAAAGAGCAGGATGAGAGCAAGAGTGGGGTTTTTTTGTGAATGCTGAATAGAACCCAGAAGAGACACTGTTTTGCATCCCTAATAGCTTACTCTGGATTTTTAACTCTCTGGCTTACTTATCTTAGGAAGTTGTTATTATTAATACTACTGCTACTATTACTACTTCTGTTGCTGCTGCTGCTGCTACTACTACTACTACTACTACTACTAATCTATAGTAGGTGTTTTTACTTCCCTGTTGCCATTCATCAGCACTTCTTCCATTTGTAGACTTCCTAACCTTATGCTAACTTCAAATGAATAATTACTATTGATGAACAGCTTAGTTTTTCCATGTTTCTAATTCAAACAGCACTGTTTTAAGTGCCTTCTCTTTAAGTAGGGATGTGGTGCAGTGGGAATCTTGGGGAAGCACAAGAAGGTTTCTCAGAATCTTTAGTGACCTGAAGCTCAGAGATTTATGAGCCAAGCCAGACTTGAAAAATATTGCATTCAAGGTTTTGTGTAATGGTCAAACTTTGAAAGATATGCATCTGTTGCTCTGCTGCCTAATGGGGTGCTGGATGTTAAATTAGCTGTCCCAGGGATACAACCACTTTTATGTCCAACAGAATAACTCTGTGGAAATCTTCAGGGACACTGCAAAAATGCAAAGTCTATGGTTCTTTTAGTTTTAACTTTATTTCATTGGTAATTCACCATGTGGTAACACAACATCTCACTGCTACTTGCTATCTTTTTTTTATTTTCTTTTCATTCATTCAACTCACACTCACAGTGTGAGTTGTAGGAAGATTTTGTAAATTCAGGGTTTTGGTTACTTTGCGCTTCCATACATCCAGATCTGAAGTCTGTGAGGTGCCCACATGATTCCAGCACCTACTCCTTTCCCACAGGAGGAGAAGCATGGAGGCCATGCAGCTTCTGCAAGTACTCAGAGCTTTCCCCATGACAGCTTCCTCCTATCATGGAGGCCATAAATAACTTACCCTAAGTACTGACAACATTAAATCAACTTGATTTGTCATTCCACTGATCCTTGTGGGGTGCATGGAGGAACAGAGGTGTGACAACCCTTCAGAGTTATCGGTGAAGACTAATAGAGATGTGCAAATGTATGTGAGAGAAAATTTGGAGTTATGTTGTGCAGTTTTCACCTAAGATTTTGTTCTTGTAAGTTACTGAACTGGGTGCCTGGATATTCTCTCTTCATTAAGGAAGTCAGCACAAGTATCCCTGACAACACCTGATAAAAAAAGAAAGAGGAGAAGAGCATAAACAAGTCTAATTGTTTCATAAAAAAGGGACAAACCTAAAAACATTTTAATGTCTTTAGAAAACTCTAGATTATTTAAATATCAATATTGATATGAATATTGATGTGGATTCTGTGGGTCTCCACTGGGTTTTTTAATATTTAATAAGTTCTGTCCAAGAAGTTGAACAAACTTTGACTGCAGATCCTTTTGAACATGCAAACATTACAGGGTGCCTGTTCAGTGCCTCTGCTTGGGAAACACAAGTGTTTGAATGTAGTAGTCATCAGCTGCTGCAGTCAAAAGACTGATTCATCTGAGGACATTTCTGTCAACTGTTCCAAGATAACTCAGGAGTTATCTGGAAAATAGAAACTGAGTGCACATGGGAAATCAAAAATAAAAATTAGCCATTTGGTGATCCAGGTTGAGAAACTGAGAGTATTCTGAGTATATTAACAAGAGAAGTGAAAACCTGACCGTATCTGCTTTTTGGTAGCTTCTTCATGTAGAGCCAGATCATGGTTTAAATGTGAATACATGTATAAATGAATGTGATTTTTTCCTGTTCTTAAGAATTCTCCCTCAGGACCATGCAGTGGCTCAGAAAGACAGAAGCCTAACTTCCTCTGCTCACAGCTTATGGCAGCAAATGCCTTTCCCTCACTGTTGGTTCATGTATGCCAGGCTTGGGCGATTTCTGCTGCCCCAGGTAGCCTGCTGAGAGGCTGTTGTTTAGAGTGAACATTTTATCTCAGCAGCTCTTTAGCAGCTGCCAGATTCATCTCGATGTGCACTGTTCTGCTGCTGCCATCCCACTGCACACCCTTCCCCCCCAAGCTCTCCGGCCTTCTGGACTAGCCTTCTTCCTGCTCTCACATTTCTGAGACTGTATGCAGTAGGTTGTAACTATTTGCATAGGTAAAGTAACAGCCTAGGGCCAGTACACTTACACACCTACATTCTCTGGCTGTTCTATTAACAATGCATTAGTCTGTCCTAACTGCAGTGAAATCTGGGAGAGACTGTTTTACATATTATTGCAATGCTCCTTAAGGAGAAAACTACTACTAGATAGAAACTAGTTGTGAACTGGTCTGGATGATACAAATAGTATACCACCTAGTAAAAATATTGTTGCAAGACTTAATTATGAGGCTTTCTTACACACCTTCATTTGAGACATTACCCAGTATCTATAAAATTGGCTTTAGCTCAGGAAATAATTCTAATAAATGTAATCAAGCTCCTCTAAGTTTGAAGTTTTGCTGAACTGTATTTCTACCTGGGACAACTAGGTCATTGTGAGGTGGGGAAAATGCAGTAACAAATATCTGGTAGCTACTGGCAACAGTGTTGAATTCAGGCTATTTGGCTCAATTTCTACAGGTATATAAACCTCTGAGGAAAAGTCTTGTTGCAGGTTTTTCTGCCCTTCCTCATTGAGACCTTTGTCAGATTTAAAAGTCCTCACATCTTGATACTGGCTATGTAGTTTTCCAGTTATTCTATGTATTACCTTCACTTTTGCTTCCTTACCCTTTCTATTAAATGTCCTTAAATGTTTTGGGTTTCTTACTTCTGTTCTGGGGAAAGGAACATTTGGAGAAGTAGATCCCCAACCCCCTGGCAGTATTCAGCCTGTGAAGGCCTCAGTGTTTGATAAGCATTAGGTATATTATTCTTTACAGATCTTTGTGTGATAAGTAGGTCTGTAGACCTTAAAAATCTGACTGTATGAAAATCTTACAAGACTATGCAAACTAGAAAGCCTGGGCCCTTGCCTTGGTCTCAGACTTTCAGGAGGATGGATTCCTCTTCCTTTTTTCCTTAAGGTAGCATTTTAGCAATGTGGCAGAGAAAATTCAGGTAAAAAAAAACAAAGTAGTAAAGTCAAGGAATGAAAAGATATAATAAAAAAGCTTGTAATTTTTGTAATATGCTTATTGCATTTATAAGCAGCTGTACCTGATGATCACTAACCTAGCACCATGTTCTATTGCTTACATTTCCAAGGGGCAAAGGTGAATTAGGTAACACAACACTGTGCTTAGCACCAGATGAAATGTTGTCTGGATAAACAAACATAGTGTATTTTAAATTACCTACTAATCTGAAGACTTATTTTGACATATTTTAAGAAGAGATTGCTTAACTGGAACAGTGAGCTCAGAGTCCTTTAGCTCAAAGGTGAGTCGTATTGTTATTTTTATGTTTTCTCTCTAGTCCTACAGCAGTCCCCTAAAAATTTACTCTTTTTAAAAATTAATAATCCTGTGTTTCAAAGACAGGAGGAGACATCTGTTATTATTGTTAGTAGAAGAGCTAACATGCTCTGAAGTTTTTCTTGCATTTCTACTACTGGTAGGTGGGGAGTACCTGCAAAGTAGTACAAGTTAGTATGTGTATACTCATCTTGACAAAAATTTTTCAGAACGAGTCAGTGCAACTGTGTGCAGTCAAAAACAACCAGCTAACCTCTCCCATTTCCTAAAATAAAAACACTTATACTGGTGAGCAGAAGCTCTTTTTATGAATGCTAGGATGAAGCTTTGCTTCGTGTAGTAAGTTTACTACATCTGGAGTTCTGCTTCTTTGTTTTTTGTGACTTTGACCAGACAACAAATTAAATTTACTTTGTAGACACACTGGTCATAACTTCAATAGTGATGGAGTGGCCAGCTAACATCTTTTGAAGGTTAAATGTATCTGCATGGATTTAAGTGTATAATTTTTAGGAAGTTACTTATGAACGTTTGTTGCTTGCTGTAAATCAGTAGTGTGGAAACAGAATTACAGTAATTTCACAACCATAAGGCGCACCGGACTATAAGGCGCACCCCCCGGGAGTCGGCAAAATTCACAACTTTGTAGATCAGATAAGGTGCGCCGGACTATAGGGCGCACTTTTTTTTTGCAGCAAGGCTCCGCCCCCAGCTCCCCTCGCACGGTTGCTGGCCGAGGCTCCGCCTCAAGCCGGCAGTCATTGGCCCCGGGGCCTGCCTGTACCCGGCAGGGGCGGTGCCGCGGGCCCCCAGGCCCGCCTGTATCCGGCGGGGCCGGGGCATGGCCGCCACCGCTCCGTGCTGCCTCCGCGGGGCCGGGGGGTGCCTGTGTAGGGGAGGCTCCGCCTGCACGGGGCCGGGGGGTGCCTCTAGAGGGGCCGTGCCGCCTGCATGGGGCCGGGGCGTGCCTCTGGAGGGGCGGCTCTGCCTGCACGGGGCCAGGGCGTGCCTCTGGAGGGGCGGCTCCGCCTCCACAGGGCCAGGGCGTGCCCGCCGCTGCTCCACCCCACCTCCACCTGGCAGTCATGGCCCTGCCGGCTCCCCCCGTGGCTCGCAGCTCTCACTTCTGCGTAGGCAAATTTTTTGAACTTTGTCCATCAGATAAGGCGCACCGGACTATAAGGCGCACTTCCAGGTTCTGGGGAAAATTTTAGTCAAAAGGGTGCGCCTTATAGTCGCGAAATTACTGTAAGCAATCGAGTCTGGGATTTCTTCACATTCATAGATGATTTATTTTCTAAGCACTAACCAGTGTAAGATGGGACATGCAGAAAGAAGATGACACGTGTTGGCAAAGTACTGATATCCTCACATTGTGATGTACTGTAATTTTTTTTTTTTCAACAATCAGCAATATTTTAAAGGTGAGTGTATTGGCTTGGAGGTTGTGAGCCCACTGACTGCTGCTGCTCACTGGCATGAAGGCAACCTCAGCTGGCTTACTTATCTCAGGACCTGCTTCCAGACATTCTCGGTATGGACACATTTCCACATTAGCTGGCTTTCTCTTCAGAGACTTCCTGTCTTCTGTTTGCTCTTCTGTTCATCAAATGTGGAAAGTAGTTCCCCAGGCTAGGAGATATAATTACCTTTTAAATCCTTTTTCATTATGCTCTCGCCAAATCAATATACAGAATTAATCACACACTAGCTAAAGCTTTTACTTCAGAACAGTAGTAACTACTACTAAGTGAGACAGTTCAGTTCTGCTGAAAGTGCCTAATACTAATTTGGCTGGGTATCAGTTTCACCCACAGCAGTCTCAAGCTGAGAATAAAAGCCTCTTTCACTCAGATGGTCTTATTTATTAGCCTCTTAAAAGTTTCCGCGGGTATGTGCTCAGGACTTTTCAACAGAACTGTTATTTTTCTCCAGTTTTACTCTTGTTCACATTCATTTAGACAAGAGGAAAGTCTGTGTCATTTTAGTCAGGCCTGTGTAATTGCATTGCTTTGAATCCTCGTTTCCAGATTGGAGTGAACAGAAGTGACTTTAGGATCATGTCATAGTTAGTTGAGACGCCCGTTACATCAGTGAATTCCCTTTGGATGGATGAAGTGAGCTGTCTGGGCTAGAGTCTCAGACTTGGGAGAGCCAAGGTATTTACAAATGTTAAACATATTTTAAAGGAGAGATGCAAAAACTGATCTATTCCATGGAAACAGCCAAAGAGTAATGAGAATTCACTCAATGTGATAAGCATTTCCTGAGGGCTGTCCATGCTAATCCAGGCAGCTTGCTATAAAGTCAGTGGTTGTTTCATCCTGAGGGGATTGGATGTGGAGAGCTTGTATTCCACCAAAACCAGAGCAGAAAGCTGGGTGTTATTCCTTGCATCCAAACAGTACTGCCTATCAGGATGGCTCTCCTGTTTCCTTGAAGGGTTCACAATTGCAGCATGTGGCAGATGTCTGTGGTGCTGCATCCTGAGCAGCCTAGCATGACACAGTGCTGTGTGTAAGTACAGACGGGTGGGATGCCAAAATGATTCAAAAGAATACAATTGCAACTCATCTTTGCTATGACTAATGCCTTCCAAGTGAAATAGTACATAATAAACACGTATTTTTCCTCTGGACAGTTACAGTTCATTGAGACCTGACAAAATAATGGGCAGCCTATGGCTTAAACCTAGAAGTAAAATTTAGGTATCCAGGAAAGCTTCTGCAGAAACACAGGTCAAATTTTTTAAAAATCTAGGAAAGAAAAGTTTCACATTTAGTCACAAAGGCTTGAACAAGCTCAGTGTGTCAGCGAGCAAAGAAGACCTGGGAGAGTTCCTGACACATTCCCATCCTTGAAGGGCACCATGACTGCGCTTGTTTGCTAAAGCTGTGACAGAAAAGTTGCCATTTGCTATAAACAAGTGTCTTTAAAACCACTACTGTAGTATTTTATGTTGGGCACAATTAATTTTAAAGCATATTTGCAGCTTCCTGAATGGTGCCTGCATTATTCTGATTATAAGCTTACTTAAATAGCATTTTATTTCACACTTATGTTCAGTTTTATTCCTCTCTGAGCACCCCTGCTGTTGCTCCAATCCTCAGCTCTGCTGTTGTCCATTATTTCCTTCTTGTTGCTGGCATTACCAGTGCTTCTGCCTTTGCCTGGTGTTGTGTTGCTCTCCCTGCTGAGGATGGAGTGGGACGAGATGTGTCAATAGCAGTGGAAGCAGTGGCAGTAGAAGTGCTGGGATGAGCCTCAGAGCAAGCAGTTTTGTGGCATGGCCCTGCAGATTTCTGGACAGCTGGAGAGGGTTAGATAACCAGGGGTCATTTCACAGATCATAGATCATTTCACTTGGAAAAGACTTCCAAGATTATCACCAATTTGATGGTTTTGTGGCTGAAGTGCTACTATTGAGTGAATTTTTTTTATGTACAGAAAAGGAATTGGATTATAATCAGGAGAATAGAGTAATTTACAGTGGCTTAAAATTTAACACCTAGCTAAATCTAAATATCCTATTGTTTTTCTCTGCAGTCAGCATGTTTAGCAGCATCCAAAAACACTGACTGAAGCCGGTGAAGTTACTAAGGAGTGAAATTACCTATTACAGAGAACTAGCACTGAGACTGAGTTTATAATTAATTTCATTATTCATAGAAATATATATGTGAAAAAAATTATCCTAGAAAGACAAGATGCTCTGTAAGAAATTAGATCAATAAAATATTTAAGAAGGTATGCACATATTTTAGCATTTCCCCACTGCTTAAAAAGTGAAATGTAAATGTTGGTTAATAAATGTAAAAAGCTACTACATCCCTTTTAAAGCTAAAAGGATGTTAAAGAAAATAAGAGTGACCCTTCCGGCAATCCTAGAACATCTGTGGATCTGGAATTTCCTGATGACTCTTGGTTTGTAACCTACCAAACAGGTTTTGATTCTTTTTCATAACCTTATCTGTCCTGGCAATTAGTCTAAATTTTAATATTATTTTAATATAAATTCATTTCTTTTCTGACGTCTACTCTCCTATGACCCTTAAATAAATACACTTTATGGTTTGTGGACTGAACTACTAACCAGATGTCCAGCCAAGAAAAACAATTACTGCTCAGCTTTCATTAACAAGGTTAAATGCAGGACAGGTCCTTTTCTGCATATGGGGAAACCAACAGTGTAGTTTTTCATCAGGAAGTACTGCTACAGAGATAGGTTCTATTAACAATGAAACCACCAAGAAGAAAGAGAAGATAGCATGGGATTGATTTCAATAGAGACAGATCTGGGATCAATCTTGTTAAGTGCTATATAAAAGTCAGATGGCTCATGATGGGAAATGAACCACATTTTGCAATATAAAGTTCTTTTTGACCACTGCTTTATCAAGACTGTTTTCATCTTATAAAGAAGTTATCCTGGCCTACTGATGACAGTATTCCAGATGCAAAATCATGGAAAAACTAAAAACAATGCAAGAATTATTTACCTTATTTTGGCTTAGTTCACAAATGTCCACAAATAGAATCACAGAATGGTTTGAGTTATGAGGGACATTAAACTACTTACATCTACTTCCTACGCACAGGGACATTAGACCTCGTTGCTCAGTGCATCCAACCTGGCCTTGAACACTTTCAGGAGTGTGGCATCCACAAATTCTCTGGGCAACTTGTTCCTGTGCCCCACCAACCTCGTAGTGATGATTTTTTTTCCCAATACCTGAACTGTTTCTACCATTTTTCAGTTTAAAGCCATTACTTCTAACCCTACCACTAGGTGGCCTATTTTTCAAGGTTGCCCTTGATTTTTTTTTTATTTACTTAATTCTTTAATATTAATACTTACTTTCTGTCATGTTAAGTCCTGTCTTCTCTTAGTTTTTGGTTTTGTTTTTGTTTGTTTATGGGGTTTTTTTGTCTTTTTCTTTTGCTGTGTGAGTAATTTTCATGGTTTAAGCCCAGTCAGCAGCCAAGCTCCACACAGCCACTTGCTCATTCCCCCACCAGCAGGATTGGGGAGGGAATCAGAAGCGTAAAAGCTAGAGAACTCATGTGTTGAGGTAAAAAGAGTGTAACAGGGAAAGCAGAAGTCACACACAGAGGTAAGGCAAAACAATTCATTCAGCCCTATGGGCAGGCAGGTGTTCAGCCATCCCCAGAAGAGCAGGGCTCTATCACATGTAATGGTGACTTGGGAACATACATACCCCCCTTCCACCTTCTTTCCCCAGCTTTACATCTTGACCACGATGCTATATGGTCTGGAATATCCCTGTGGTCAATTTGGATCACCCATCCTGGCTGTGTCTGCTCCCAGCCTTGCAGGCATCTCCAGCTTCCTCACCAGCATGGAGAATGAAAAGCAGAAAAGGCCTTGGCTGTGTGTAAGCCCTGATCAGCAGTAACAGAAACATCTCTGTGTTATCAACCCTGTGTTCAGCACAAATCCAAAACACAGCCCTATACCAACCATTGTGAAGAGAATTAACTCTACTCCAACCAAAAGCAAATTCTTTCAGTTTATGAATGGAACAAAGCCTGAAGAATGCAAAGTATTGCTACCCAGCTGGAGTTAGTCAAGTTATTGATCTCATTCCCTGTAGGAAACATCTGCAGGTATATTTCTTTACCCTGCATTTATAAATAAGATTGGGATTATTTTACATATACCTGCACAGAAGATGGGATGAATCCTTATTTTGTTCAGCCTGTTTCTGTGAGTGCTAGAGTTAATATTGAGCCTAGAAGGTCTTCGAACAAGTCATCAGTCATCATAACAAATTACAAGTGGGTAATATACATGGCACAAATTATAGGCATCAAACTTCCCAAAGGTATTGCAACTGCTGACAGGAATTCCTGTCATTTATTACCAGATGGGGAGAGAAAAGGAGCTGGAAATAAGCAAATGTTCAACTATGTGAAAAATGAAATTAAGCTGCACGGTATTCTCTGAGGCTGCTACTGAAGACAAAAGGACAAGGCAAAGCTCAAGACCAGTTAAAGCAAGTGGAGTTAAAATTACCCATAGCATCTAGGCTGGCCTGAAGTCCTCTTGTGCACCACACTACAGCCAACTACTGTGACTTTTGAAGCCAAAAGTACATCACAGGTGGCCTCAACAGTCCTGATGAGGTGACAGATGAGATGGTGTCCAAGAGCAGTTTGTTCCAGACAGTTTGTTCCAGTGTCCAGAACAAGGCTAATAAATGCATGAATGAAGAAATGTGAAAGGAGAATGTATTTGAACTAGAAGACACTTAATGAATCAAAGTAAGCTAGGGGAAAAGGGCTTGGCATGTTTGTGGGTTTGGGACTGTATTTCCTCTGAGGACTGTTAGTTTAACCTTGAATTAGAGCCACTAAATGATACACAGGGGTAAAGCAAGTTTCAGACACCTTGTTGTTGGATGATCCCTTAACTACAGTCTGTTTGTTTCTACCACCTGGCCTCAAAAATACAAGCTCTACTCAATTGCTACAAAACTACCTGATTTTGAGCTGCTTAATATTTATCAGTTGCTTGAGGGATTATCCAGATACAGGTGAGACAAGTAAATCTCTATGGATGGGCTAAAGGAGATTTTCTTTTGCATTGACATAGCTGGACTTCTCTAATATGCAAGCTTGAACATCTGCTCTGTGGACACACATTCACCCACAAATGTCCTTTTCAGGCTTTGAGCATTCAAATTTGTATGTCCTCTTCCCTGGAAAGTGCATGGGAGCAGCTTAGGCACACAGCAGTCTTGTATGTGAAATAAAAAACAATGCAGTGGACATTGGGGAAGGTTTTATATTCTTCCTGTTATTTTGTTATTTTGGGGATTTCCTAACCAATAGTCTGATCACCTCTGGCATTTGAAAAATTATGTCTTGTACAGTGCAATGAAACCTCTCTGTTGCCAAGGCATTGTGTCTGTTCTTTAATTTGAATATGTGTTTGCACAGGTATGTGTCTAACTAAACACATGGATTGCTGTGCAGGTCTCCACTGAATGAAGGCATAAGACTATATTAATTTATTAAAAGTACGTGGTGAAAATTATTATTATATTTTTTAAATGCCTAATTTTTAATTTTTATAAATGGCTGACATTTCAAAAAGTGCCTATGTCCACTTGTGATGCTACATGGTCCTGGAAGAATTAGGATAAAGAGAAAATGGAGGATTTTGAGAAAATTTTAGTGGTGAAAGAATAGTGAGATAGGGGCAGCTGGTCCTGTTAGCTAAAAGGCTTCTGTTTGAAGATTTTCTGGTAAATAAGACAGATCTTAATTGGCTCTGTTGAAGTCAGTCAGTCAGTCAATCAGTCAGTCACCTTCTCTAAAGAAATGTTCCATGGGTTTTAACATATCTTTACTTGTAGTGACAATAACAGACGACTGTGCAATCCTTATGGCAATGCTACTGTCAGAGATTAGCTGCCTAGCAGAGGAAAGATAATGTTGTGATATACAAATAAAAATATGTTTGATGATTTGGCTTGCCACCAGTAGATGTCTGTAACCCATCTCTACTCTCAACCTTTTCCATTTCTGTTGAATAAGAAGTATTTTAACATTTAAACTAATTGTTAAGATAAATCTGCAAGAGCTGGCAGTAGCAGGAAGGCTAGGGCAGTGTTGCCCATCTCCAAGACTCTCCCTCAGTCCTGCTTTGCCATGACATTTCCATATCTATATGGAATAGGAAGGAATTCTGAGACCAAAATCTCTTGTGCTGATCCAAGTCTTTGCTGGGGCTGGCTTTGTGCTCTTGTAATTCATTAACCTTAGAGCGACATCTTAAAATGTCTCACCTGTGCTGAGGTTACAGAGAATAAAATTGTTTCCTTGCAGTATGAGTACATAATGTACTTTGATCTCCATTTACTGCATATGAAGTATCTGGAATGTACTGTAATAGTAATTATAGTGACTTTACATGTCATGACAAAAATGTCTGGATTACAGTATCTCATATATTGCTGTAGTCAGCAGGGCATGTGCTCCCAAATGAAGAAAAGCATTCTTACCTGTGTGGTGGTAATAAACCCAAAAATTCAATTTATTTTTCTTTTAGGCCCAAAGAACAGACCAGGTGAAAGTGTGGCATGTAAGTACCAGAGGACTTGTGTTATGGCATAGACAAGATAATGGATGGTTTGTGGGAAAACACTAGGATAAGGCTTCGTGCAAGAGATATGTCATTGTTTAAGATGATTGATGTATGATGCTTAACTTCCTGTTCTTTCAACTTTGAGATGGAAATGAGCATCCTGATGTACACTAATCTGTTTGTGGAGGTATCTCAAACTGCTTTGTTTAGTAGAAGTCAGTGTGGATGGACTTGTTTCAGAATTAGATTTTAAAAAGTATAAATATGTAAATAGTATAAATAAATATATATTATTACACTGGATGAATTTTCCACAAGGAAAGATTTTCTCAAATAGTTGTTCCATTTCAGGTAAGCTAGAAATTTAACTTTCCCAGGAGGAGAAGCCCTTGGTACCAATAAAAAAAAAAAAAGGATTTTATTTCTATTTTCTGCCAAATCTTTTGACACTGCCTGATGTAATTCATGCTGAATGCATACATACTGCTTTGTAGGTAAGAGGAGATTGTGTTGTTCTGGTGAGGTTAGTGGAAAGATTTTAACTTCATTATGTTTTAGTTTTTTAACTATGTGCTGATTTTACCTCTTAGAGTGATTTTCATTTAGAGTTTCTGGTTTTGCCTTGGAGGTGCAGGTTTGCACCTTCTTATGGGGATTGCCATCCCCATAGGAAAAAACACTCAGATCTTGTAAGATATCAGTCAAAATGGTATTTCTTATCAAGACACTCCACAGCGCCTACTTATGACAGAGAGAGCAAGCAAGTCACCCCTGATAATCATTCAAGCTGTTGCAGGATTTCCTAATGAGAAAGCAACTCCATTCATAATTTTTACCATCAAAAAAGAAAGACATTTTCCACAGAATTTATTGTGCCCTGTTAAAGAGAGGGTTTTACCTACAGTGCTGAGAGGAGCTGCCCACAGGCTCCTCCAGCACCATGCAAAGGCTGTAGTGGAGAAAGGTATGTGGCTTGGTGTGACATGGCACAATGTGGCTCAGCACCTGGCCACCAGCCTGGCATGCAGGACCTGCCCAGCAGAGCTGAGGTGTGATCACTGCCTAAATGTGCAGTGGTCTCCCAGTCAAAACTTGCAGTTTTCCACAAGTACAATATTAAGTCTTTTATAATGATTCAGCGCTGCTGTGGTGGACAGGATGGACAACTTTTTGAAAGGTCAAAACTTCATTGGAACAGTTTATTCCACCATATCCTGCTGTTTTACTATCATTACCTCTTACTAGTTTTTCTATTCCTCCCTTTTGTCAGCCTTCCTGTTTTGGGGTTGTTGGAGATTTTTCCATTTTTCTAGTTCTAATTTGTTTACTATTTTATTACACATTATTTTCTCATTCTATTTTTCTCAGTATAACAAAATATATTCTTCATCTCACTTGCCTTTTAGTGCATGCACTGTGATTTTTTTATTTTTTCATGCAGTTTCTTTGGAGGAAGTGATCCGTCTTCCTATTTGTTTGCATTACACTTGCCACAGTAGGGCATTTGGATAAAGTTACACTGAAATGAATAACCCTATGATATTTTGCTGCCTTTTACTTCCTTTGGACAAGTTAATATTTAACTCTAGTAAAAAAGTCATACTGGGGATTTTTTTTCTTCTTTTTCCCCCCACTATGTGTCCACTCTGTCTGTGTCCACTGCCAGGACTCCAGAAAAAGTGAAGGGATCTATGGCATTTTCTTTTCTATACTGTTGTGTTCCCAAGGTTTACATGGGCTTCCCTAGCCACTTCACTACTTTACAGCTAGCACTGAATCATCTGTCCCTTCTTACCATCTCCCTACTATGTGGAAAAAAGCAAGTGCTTTAGCTAAGCAGATTCTCATCACTAGTTCTGCTTCTTCCACCTTATTTTAAAGATATTTTTCGTCTCTAGTTAATGTAGATTATTTCAATTTCCCTAGAAGTCACTGTGTTTTGCAAGCCTCTGCTGAGGTTCTGTCTCTAACAAAAAATGTACTGTGTGAACCTTCACAAAATACACTGTAGAGCCACAGGAATAGACGGCAGCAGAGTCACAAATCTGCCCAGCAACTGGACTCTCTTACGGCAGAAATAATGTGATAATGTGAGCTGAGCAGCTCTGAAAACAGGATTTGCATATTTAACTGCAGCACTGGAATCGATTCTGTGAGAAAAAATGCCAAGAGCCTCTTGACATATACTTAAGTGTTATTTGAGAGTGTTTATCCAACAGCCTAATCCTTTTTTTTCAGATTTGTATTTAACACCAAGTCTGAAATTTTATTCTACCATTTTTATTTTGCCATTTTAAAAAGAAAATTTTCTATCTGGTAATTAGAGATGTTTAAAAGGCAGGGTAGTGAAGGCTGGTTTTTTTCTCCAGCTGAGGTTTATTTGCATAAGCGTTTTGAGGTTGATAAACTTTCCTTTCTGAAACTATGCAGAGTCTAGGCTCCTGTAACTTGCATTCCTTTGTTGTGTTTTCCTGACTTGTCCTGCCTGGCATCCTTCAGATGTCAGTTCTTGAGACCTACCATCACTCTGAGCCACCCTTCCAGCTTAGCAGTGGGCCTCAGATATTGATTGGTTTGCACCACAACCTCAAAGAAAGAGAAAAAGGAATGTGGTATCAGACAAGCAGGTGACACTTCCTCCTTGGCAGTTAAGAAGTGTAAATAGCATGCAGTATCTGCACAGAGATCTGCAAACATCAGTGAAGATGTACACATTGGGGTACATTTTAAATGTTTTCCTAAAGGGATGTTGGCATTATGTACCTGAGTTCCTAGCTGAGATTACGCACAAAGCTAAGTAAATACCATGAACCACCAGCACAGGGAATTAACAGCTGCATGGGGCTGGCCAAGGCAATGGATAGTATGGAGAAGGGTTTGTCTTTAACCCACTTGCAGTTATAGAACTGCTGACTTATTCAGAGTGGAGATTGAATTCTTGTCTAGACAGCAACATGTATTTCTCATTCTTTCAAAAAAGGAAAGCCTTCTGAGCATGCCTGCAGCATATGTCTTTGTGCAGACTTAAAATATCAGTTGCTGGGCTGGGCAGCATGGGCCAAGCCAGATGGAAGAAGATGTGTAAATACACATGTTTAAGTGAAGGATGAAAGATCAAAGATAAGATGGTGATGGAAACAGGATGCCTCTAACTTGAGTTGTAGTGGGGAATGAATGTAATTTTGAACATAATTATTCAGTGTACCACATTAGGTGCTTTCAATTCTTTTAAAGAATTGGCCTAGGCTAGCAGCACGAAATATTAATTGTATTCTAGTCCTTTCCTACAACTTTGGCAATACCAAATATGGGAAAGAAAACTTGAGCCAGTGCTGTTAATTTTAAAAAACCATTTCATGGTCACTTCTTGTTGCTGATACTTTTCCTTCCATTACCTTTTCCAACAAATGACACAGAGCACTCAGCAGAAACTGAAATATTTTTTTAGAGTTATTTTTCCTTTTTTTTCCCCCAGCAATTAAAGAGAGTAGCACTTAACAAACATTAACCAAATACTGCCTTTTGCCAAAAGCCGTTTATACTACTATAATCCCAATGTCTCTATATAAATAATAATACCACTGCTAATATATTCTGATGTACAAACTTTATGACAAGATTTTCCTTGGGATTGTTAGACTATATGTTAGATAGTAAGTTCCCATCAAAGGCCTCTCAGGTTCATACTATTTTATGTATCAGGTTCTGTCCAAAGAGATGACAAGCTACACAATCAAACATGTATCTAGTTTTTTTTACAGTTTTTAAAAGTACCATGCAAGTCCAGACATAGAGACATTCTGGATGGAGTACACATGAAAATAATTATACAAAACAGATTTACTTTCTTACAGTTCATTATTGCAGCTACTTTGATAAAGTAGCTACTTCATCATTATAGCTTCTAAATAATATTTAAGTAGCCAAAAGCCAAATACCTTCTTAGAGACATACATAGAAGAAGACTGACTTGCTTTTGCAGATTCTTCTTTGTGTCCAAAGTGAAATTTGTACAAGTGCAGACTCATTTTCTGTCTAACTGCACTCCAAGAAAAATTTAGAAAATATTTCCTACCATCCCATTGTTGTATCTCACAAATGGATTAGTTTGTGACTTCATTTGGTGATGTGAGCAAAGCCAGATGGTGGTCACAACAGAACCAGAAAGTGCTCAGTGTTTTCACTGTTCAAAAAAACCCCTGCTATTCCCAGCTTCATCTGGGCTGTGTGAGCCTCAGAAATGTGACTGTCAGTAATGGGGAGATACCATCACATTTCATGTAGCAAGCACCCTGGCCCTCTCAGCGTGAAACTGTCATTCATTTGCCCAAATTTAAACCCAGACCCATAAGGCAAAATTCTTATGAAAGGAATGCTGAGTTAAAAATAAGATAGCAGGTGAAAACCAGGGACAATGTGCTAGGACTTTGTGGGGACTGATTCTTGTGGGGTGACAAATTTGGTGTGTGCAACATGGAAAAATGAGTTACAGCAAAACTCTGGTATTAGATATTATTTAAAACCTTTGGTTTGTAAATAATGGGTTATCTGACTCTGGAAGTATTTTTCTTCAGCTCTTGCTTCTCTGGGGTGGTTTTGTAACTGTATAATAGGAAGAATATAGGAAAACAGTTATATGGAATGATGTGGAGCACAGTGGGTCTCCAAAACTCAACCCCTTGCCCGAAGCAGGCTTAGCTGTGGGATCAGACATGGTGGCTCAGGGCTTTGTGTCACTGGGGTTTGAACTCCACCAAGAACAGAGATGGTACAGGCTTTCTAGGTAGCCTGTCCCAGTGTTTAGTTACCCAGCCATGGAAATTCCTGAGGCCTGCTTTCTCTAGCTGTAAACTCTCTTGTTTCTGCTTGTGGCAACTGTTGTCAAAAGAGCCTAGCCGCCAGTAACCTCCCTGTAGGCAGAGCAGACGCCTCAAAGCTGCCCTCCTCCAGTCCAGCTTTGCTGCCTTTCCTCACAGTGTCTGCTGAAGTCTTGAACCATCTACTTCTCTTGCCTCATCCACAAACCCAGTCACTTTGTCACAGACAATCATCCATCAGATCAGGCACCACTTAGGCTCCATCTACTCCCTTGTGTGCCTGTACTTGCCCAAGTGTTCTTGCTTCACAGATGCTTTCCCCAGACGCTGAAAATGAGATATTCAGGCTGTAGTTCCATTTGCCCTTCCTTTAGGTGGGTACATTTATTTTACCTTGGCCATTTGGGGCCTTCTCCCATCCCTATGGTTGGTCAGAGCAGAAGGAGAGCAGCCTTTTGAGGATACCAGATAGCATCCTCAGCACCCTTGTGTGCAGACCAGCTGGGTTCACAGGCATGGCTAGGTTGACAGCTCACTTGAAAGCCACCAAGTACCTCATCCTCTGTCACTAAATCACTGCCCCTCCAGCAGCTTCTTCAAATTTGGTTTTCAAATGCTACTGGCTGTAATGCAACTGATGACTGTAGCATCTAGATCAGAGCTATGTGTTCTCATGTTTGGATGGTTATTCTGTTCTGCTGTGACTGTCACTTTCCAGTGTTTTCTGCTCTTAGCATACTTCCATTTTTTTGAAAAACTGTTCCAGTCTGTGTCATTCATCTTAGGATGGTGAGAATAGCCTTGCGGAGAATTTTCCCACATTAAAAAAATTTTCTCATGTGCCTATTTTAGTGCTACAAAGATGCTCAGTTGATGGAAATAGGTTTGTGTTCTCATAGTTCCATCCAAATTAACTGAAATACATGAATTACATGGCTGCACTGCCAGTCTGGCAGATTTAGAATTTTCTGAAGATTCTTCAGGCGACTAGTAAAAATACAACCTTCAAAGGTCATGAAAGGCAAGCGTCCTCTGTACTGACTGCAGATTTCGATACATTAATAGGTAAAAGCAATGTGATTTCAAAAATAAATGGCCAGCTGAAGTAACATTTAGAAGGTCTCTTAGTGTTTCTTTCACATGTGCCCTCTCTTCACAGATCATGGCAGGAGGAAAAAAGAAGGTAGGAAACTCTGAAGCAAGGAGGCAAGAGTGGGAGCAGTTTTGTGTTTTAAGGAAGGAGAAAGCCCATGAGACTGGAGATACTGAGGCTGGAAGAACAGACCTCCTCCTCTGTGCCCTCAGTTACACAAGCAGGCAGAAAAGTTTAAAAATCAGCAAAGGAAAATGCTTTGAGTAATTGCTGTGAAAACAACGTGAAGTTTTTCTTTGGCCCTTTTGATTTTGGTCACTTGAGGAGAACAAGAACACTCCAAAGGTCTGTTGCCCTAGGGAGCAGGGGCATTATCTCAGTGAAATATTTTGTTTGCTGCGTTTCCTGGCAGCTATTTAAATTAAACTTAATGGGGAGAGAGAAAGAAGAGAGGGAGAGAAGAGTATGTGTGGTACTTGAATTTTGCCTTCTATTAGATGTGCTTGAAGAAGATATAAATGAATTGTGTAGTCTGGATATTTATTTTTTCATTGCTCTCTCATTGCTGTCTCGTTGTTAAGGATTTATACATCTCACAGGCAGCAGCTGCTCAGTGCTACAATGCCACAGGCACAGCAGAAAGAATAAATGCTTTTGGTCTCACTGTCCCTATATAAGTTCACCCAGGTTTGCTCTAGTGTAAAAGCAAATCCCCTCTGCTCTTGGGGACCCATGTAGCAACAGGAATTTAATGTGCCAGGATGCAAGGCTTACAAGTATCTCAGACGTTAATTCTTAGGAGCACCTCCTTGTTCTGCACACCCAGCAAAGACATGCCATGTGGGTAACATCACTGCATGGTATGTTGTTAAAAACAGGTTTGCTATTTCTGCAGAACTTGAAAAGGCTTAGAGGGTGGCTTGGACTAACTCAAAATGAAGGTCAACAGCTTTTCAACTCCTGCTTGTAGATGAGGTATTATGAAATCATCCCAATAATCTAGTCATTCAAAGGGGTAATTAGGATTTAACTTCCTGGTGAAAGCAACATGTTTAATTAACAACAGTCTGTTGTTAAATGAGATTGTGAGCACTACCTACAGACACGTCGTGCACTCTTCCAGTACATTTTCCATACTAACATGATTTTACATTGACACTGGGAAATCTCCATTTCCAGCATCACTAATGCAATTCACACAGCTTTTGCCAAAATATACTAAAGACTCACTCAAAACTATTGATCCTAAGCTTAAAATTTTCACTTTCCCTGTTACACACCAGTGAGTAAATTAGACTTTGAAGCCTTATGACCATTTCTGCTTCCCACTCCCGTGTATAGCAAAGGCAAGTTGTCAGAAAGGAATAGAGATAAAGGGTTTTGATTGTAGACAAACTAACTTCATCACAAATACTGAAGATTTTAGCAATTAAGCATTTTCTGCTAAAAGATTCCTGAAATATTGTTTAAATGAGAGAATGAAGGGGGTCATGTCCCTGAATCTTTTTTAAAATTAAGATATGCAAGATTAATATGTTTTCATGGTACAGAATAAAATTAGTTGCAGATTACTAGATCCCTCAGAAGACCTAGGTTCCAAGTCCAGAGGAAATACTTTTTGAAAAATATAGTTAGATCTGTATCTGTCAGAAAAGGTTCCATCATCCTGTCTTGGAGTATGTGACATGGGTTTTAAAAGATAGTATCTGCTCAAGGCCCATCCTGACATATTCTTAGCAGAATTTTTTCATCTTTGACACAATTTAGCGGTTTTCTTAGGAAACTTCAAAAACTTCATGTTTTTTTAAGAAAACAATATATTTTTAAATAGACTGGTTTACTTCTAGGATCTGGTTGTGTTATTTTTCTTGTCAAGTTCTTTTATAGATACAGAAAACATATAAACTAGAACAGGTAGTGGCAGATGCTAGAAGAATGCAACCATGTTTAAGACTCCAACAGCAAAGCTCAGTTTGAGAGGCACAGTATTTAAGTGAGGGTGCTGAGCAGAATATTTCCTGCTTTGAAGACCCTGTACATAAGACACAGTAAATAAGGCAGACAGTGATGCAAATACAAACATCTGTATGAAGAACTGTCAGATCCAGAGAAGTAAAGGAGGGGGAAAAAACGAGGGGCGGAGGGGTTGGAAGTGAAGGAAGGGGGAACCAAGAAGAAAAAAATCCAAACTATTATCTGTATGCAGAGTAAGAAACGGACTCATTTCAGCTATAAAACAGAAAAATTAGGATACATATTCCAGAAACATACAGTAATATCTTGAAAGATCGGATTAGTTAGATTCTTAAAAACTGAGTATAGTAAATTCACGAATACAAGCCGCACTGAGTATAAGCCGCATCTCTGGGTGTTGGCAAATATTTCATTTTTTGTCCATAAATAAGCCGCACCTGAATATAAGCCGCTCTGTCGTTCGCAGCGAGGACCCGCGTGCAACAAAGTTGCCAAATAGTAACAGAACGGCAGCAGGGCGGGGTTTACTGGCTCAGCTAAGGCTGTGCAGGCTCGGCCCGCTAGGGGCTGCTGACGGGGCCAGGTAGCCCAGCCCAGCGCTGCCGCTCGTCGGGGCCACTGGGGGCCAGCCGCCGCTGCCACTGGGCTCGGTCACCACGGCCCGGTGATGCCCTGTGGTGGCAGGCAGGGACAGAGCCCCCCGCCGCCTCCCCGAGCCACGGCAGGGGCGGCCCGGGTCCCCCCCCTCCTCCCAGAGCCACGGCAGGGGCGGCCCGGGTCCCCCCTCTCCTCCCCAAGCCGCGGCAATGGCGGCACGGGGCCCCCCCGTCTCTCCCCCGGGCTGTGGCAGAGGAGGGAAGGAGGGAGCTCTCCCACCTCTCTCCCCGCCCCCCGTGCTGCCTGCAGGCAGCCAGGCTCCATCTGCGGTGCAACAGAGTAGCAATTTGTAACAATCGCAAAATGCCGACTTTGCAGTAGCTCGGCTCGGCACTCTGGCTGGCACTTCTGAGGTTGTAAATGTCAGAAAATTATTCATATATTAGCTGCTCCTGAGTATTAGCCGCATTTCCGGTTTAGGAGCAAAATCTTAGTCAAATTGGTGCGGCTTGTATTCGTGAAATTACTGTAAGTATATCTGTAAAAAATTTACTTGCTCAATTTCAAATAAAGAACCTAATCTAAAGGTTATTGCTTTTCATGTGTGTTAAGGCACCTGGAAAGCTGTTGCAAAAGCAGGTTACTGTTAATTTATCACACTGTGGTTTAGGGCATTAAAATGCACTAAAATGACCAATTTAAGAGAAGATAATTTGAAAACTACGGAAACTGTTCTAGATTACTGAAGGTTAAGCTAAGGATGAATGGTATTGCTAGCTGGAATTCAGAAGCCATTTTACATTTACATTTTCCTTATTTAATTTGACTGAAGAGGTACACCCTACCATATGAGCTCTTCTAATTGTTCCACGACTAAAAGAAAACACTATCATTTTCAATAAAAGAAGATATAAATTTTAGAAGTTAAGTAATATGGCAGAAATTGTATTAAATAATGTTTACTATTTTTAGTGATTGCTGCAGCAATTCAGAGCTGGGAACAGCACTGAATCTGGAGGGATTAAATCCTCCTGATCAGCACAGTACATGTACGCTGAAGCAGATGAACTCTTCTTTCATTTTTGTCTTTTACTGCATTCATGTCATAACCTAGGTCAATTTTTAATTGTCAGACCACTTGAAAATGCAGTAAGTAATGGTGTTCTGACTGGTGACATTGATTATAAGTCTTGTAGGTTTTCTGTCTTTTTTTTTTTGTGCTCAATAGGTAGGAGCAAGAGCCAAATACATGTTCCCTTGTCAAACCAAACCTCAGGCATGCAGGAGATAAAAGCACAAGTATTAGGTTTCTGGGATCAAATCAGCCTTTGATCCTAAAGGCTTTCAGCCGGGTGATCCTTAGTGATACAGGATACTTTGTTACCAGAGTTATCATCAGTAAACCAAGTTAATTGTTGTTATTATTACTAATGCCACTCAAAATGATTATGCCATAAGTGGGGACTGAACCAGAGTTGTGTATTTAGTGCACTGAGCTCTTTTGGAAAGCTCTGCTATGGAAAATTAAATTATATTAGGGGACTTTGAATAGCATACATGGTACTTCAGCAACCATTTCAGTGGCTACTTGTTGCTTCCCAGCAGTGGTGGTCAGCTGCAACTGAGAAACTGAACCAGGTTTAAACCAGAGAAAAAATAAAAAATAAAGAAAGACAAAATAGGAGTTATTCAGTAGGCAGAATGCAAACTAGTTTCCCTTCTAGCTGCCCACAGGATGACAGGCTGGTGTAAATTGGGCAGCACCACAGCTGAACCCACCATCACAGCTTTCATTCCTATTGCTCTATCCTCTGTCCAAGTATAGTCCATTTTGGCATAGACCTCTGTGTTGCTTTCTTCCCTCCTTTGGAACCTGAAGGTGATCAGAGTAAATCAGAAGTAGAGCATCACTGTATGCAGAATGTATGACTGAAAGGCTCATCTAATTATTAAGTTGATTTGTGTCCCACTTCTGAGAACCCAGGCTTGCACAGATGTGAAATGAACAAGCAATGTCTCTCTCAAGTGTTTGGTTATTGGCTTGTTGCAAGATAATGAATCTGATTTTGTGGACAATACTAACGCACATTGGATTGCTTTCTTTACTTGTTATAGCTGGTGAAAGTGTTTTTAATTTATGTGTACTTGCAACACCATTAATTAATCCAAAAATTTCCTTTGGCAATTCAGTACTTGCTCAGGAAATAAAGTTGTTTCCATAAAAAAGTATTCCTAGAACATTTAAATTCTACCATAGCAGGGTGACTCTTCTCTAGAAAGTTTTAGAGAGGTGGGTTTTTTTATAGTTCACTTTTCTCAAAAGAAATTCTTGCTTATCTTATGGAAATCATACGCTAAACAGCAATGCTTTCTTACTTTTCCTTTTGTACAGAAGATACAGTGAGCATACACAGGGTCACTCTTGAATCTGCCTAAATAGTAATATTTGAAGCATCTAATCAAGCAGCACTTTCACTATCTATAGTAGCAGTATTATTAACAACAGAAACACAGATACACATTCATTGTACTACACAAACAACTAAGTACAAAGCAGGCTGAAAGAGGTAAGGTAAAGATGATCTGTCAAGTAGATTTCAAGCAACTGAGTCAGCAGTCTATCCTGTGAATGTTTTATTATTTATCATCACTTTTTCAGTCTTTTTGAACTAGCAGTTCTGGTCTCATAGAAGATATTCGTGTACATTGTCTTCAGATGCAAATTCTCAGAAACTACAGTAATTTCACAATTATAAGCCGCACCTGATTATAAACTGCACTTCCAGGTGTCAGCAATGTTTCGTTTTTCGTCCATATATAAACTGCACCGGATTATAAGCCCCACTTTCATTCGCAGCGAGGATCCACACGCAACAAAGTAACGAAGTAGCAAAGGAATTGCATGATCGCAGGGTTTACTGGCTTGGCTTGGGGCCAGACAGGCTTGGCCCCGCTTACAGTTGCCAACAGGGCTGGATGGCCCAGCTCAACGCTGCTGTTCAGCAGGGTCACTCGGGGCTGGCCGGGTGGTGCTGCCACGGCCGCCGCCACTCAGCAGAGGTGCCCAGGGCTGCCATGGTCGCTCAGCACGGAGGTGCCCAGGGCTGCTGCCACCACTGCCACTTGGCACTGAGCTGCCCGGCGCTGCTGCTCCTGCCACTCAGCAGAGCTGCCTGGCACTGCCGCGGCCACCAGGTTCGCTCACCCTGGCCTGCTGCCTGCACTGCTGCCACCGGGCTCGCTCTGGCCTGGCACTGCCCCATGGTGCTGGCGGGAGCCCGCCTCCACCCACCATGCAACAGAGTAACCAATTTGTAACAATCGCGCAATCGCGGGTTTTACTGGCAGGTGCTCAATTCGCGAGCTCAGCTCAGCCCACAGCTCGCACTTCCAGGTTGGGAAATTTCCGAACTTTGTTCATATATTGGCTGCTCTGAAATATAAGTCGCACTTCCAGGTTGGGGACCAAAATTTTAGTCAAAAGGGTGCAGCTTATATTAGTGAAATTACTTCCTGGAAATTCCCAGTACTATATGCAGTCAAGTTTGTTGTTGCTAGTGCAAAGTTGGTAAAGCGTAACTGTCTACAAGAGCATTCTTGCAGAAAAGCCAAAGGGTGGGGAAGACAGGGTATTTTCCTCAACTGCCTTCACTCACAGGCTTTAATTACCTGTTAATGTGAAAGTCTCTGAAAACTCTCTGAACAACTTTCAGGTGGTTTTGAAGGCAGGGGTTGGCAAAAACAGGCTCCATTATAGAGTAAACTATTTGCCTCCCTAGCTGTTTGCATGATCAACAGTAAGCAGTCCTTTATGTTAATGTCTAAGCAGGAGAAACTTCAGAACAAACTGCCTTTTTAAGAAACACATGCTGCAATTACAACAACAGTTCACAAATAAATTTAGTCTGTTTTGCCATTTGCTAGTGCTTGTCATGAATTTCACAGCCATCTCAGGAATGAGACATCTGGCAGTAACTATGCATGACAAACCTGAATTGATACAGAAGGAAATAATATCATCCCTCACAGTGTCCTCTTCTTTCACCACCAAGCTTCTATGCCACACTGCCACAGCTAAACTAAGTGAGGGCCTAACTGGAATTGAAATCAGATGAACCTAAACAAGTTAGGTTAAACCTAAACAAGCACAGACACATGAACGAATTACCATATGGAGGCAAGGTAGGGCTTATCTCAGCTGCAGCTTCAGTCATGTATGGAAAACTATAGTAAAAATATCTTTGGTCTTCATCATTAGGAATTATTTGTGGTATTTTCAGGACTTAGAAATAGTAAAAAGAGACAGTATCATTAAAAAAAATAATTTTATTTTTTCTGTACTTAGTGTTAAAGTAATCTGGAATGCAAGTTGAGCTTGACAGAAAGCAGAAACCATCAGTTCCATTAGTAATATTTAGACACTACTGCAGTTAAGTTTTGAGAAACTTGAGTGATTTTGGATACAAAAGCAAAATTCCCCATACAGTAAGAAATGTAAAATTACAAGTCTAAATCTCATCAGGCACAAAACTGAAGTTTCCCTGAGAAGATACAATTTTAAACTAGTGTATAAACTTTGTATCACAATATCAGGTGCTTTAAGAATACAAAATAAAGATCTGAATTTTTTAATACTCCATGCTGAAGACAAAAGTTTCAAGAATATTAAGATTTTTACAAAAAACAGAACTGCAGCAAACAGATCTTAGTAAAATGGTAACAGCTGGCTTTGCATATCCCCTTTTGCATAGCTTTTAGATAATTTCTAATGTTATATTCCTGAGATTTTTCAGTACTCAGTATGAAGTGCAGTCCAGCTGCTTTTTATCCCACCCCTCCATCTTTCTCATTACATTCATGGAAAAAAATTGACATGAACCACGAACATGAACGACATGTATTATCTATGCCCTAAAACCCTTAAACAGTTTAGCCAAAGTCCACTAATTATACCTTCTAGATAATAAATATTCCAAATAGTTGTCGTTCCAAAAACTGCTGTCCGATTTTCTGCCTAAAGCTCCAAGCCTCAGCGTGCAACAAGGCATACTTGAGACATGTCTCTTCTGCCCCTTAGTTCATGGACAAGGCAGGGCATGAGCACCACCACACCAGCATGGTTAGAGTCATTATACCCACTGTCAGCATCCCCACGATTGCTGTTCACGCTAAAGTACGTCGCAATAGTGTATTTGCATCTATGTTTCGTAACAGGAGCATACATTTCAGTTCTTTTGCAGATACAGAGCTTTGTGCCGCAAATACTCTTCCAAGCATTTCACTGCAAAAGGGTCAACATCAGTGTCAAACTTATTAGCAAATAAGTGGTGGTTTCGTAGCATCCAGTTCAAGTCTCCTACTCCAAAAACACAGACGGAACGAATGTGAACTCCACTGCATGGTGGGTAGGGTGCACCTTTGGACACATCACCTTCAAAGTACTGCCACTTGACAAATCTGGCCAGTGCATTCATGTCAGAAACATCGTACTTGTCACTGGAAGAAAATGCACCTGGGACTTCAGGGATTCTCTGAATTGTTGCCCACAGGTACTCATCTGGGCTGTAAGTATCTTTTGCCCACTCAATAAACTTAAGTATTTTGCTGTTTTCTAGTACATATTCTACAAAGCTTCTGCTAACTACAAAATAGGCACTGCCAGAAAAAACTGGAGTACTGAGAGGTGGTAGTTGTTTGTCTATGCCTGTGTTCTTTATTTTACCATCAATAATCTCATGGTGTTTTTTCCACCTTACTTCTTTAGAAGCAGGCATTTTTTCTGATTCCAAGCTGTTTTCACCCTTAAGGGCTTTTAATTTCTCTACTATTTCCTGGTTGGTCTTTATAGGAAAGTCCATACCACACAGGTTTATTAGGTATTTCCAGTTTGAACTTCTTCTATAGAGATCTTTCATGCAGTTAATGTCTGCCTGCACTCTGCTCCATGAAGCATATACCACACTCTCCAACTGACTGGAAATAAAGACATTATCAAAACATGACACTATTCCCTTCACAGCAGCAAAAAAGGATTCTGGAGACTTTCTGTCTACATGAATGCAGTAAAAATTCTGTGGAGCATAGATTGATCTTAGAAGTCTATCAAGCATTTCAATTTTGTGATAAACTACTATAGAATAAGCAATTGGAAATTCTGCTTCTTCATTACTGAGAGGTTCCATAATGTATTTCCTAGACTTGGTGAAGGAGGCACAGTCTGCAGTCATGTTAATATAATCATCTGTTGTTAGTCTGGGGCGTTTCTTAAATGACACTGATAATGCCTCAAGCTGTACCTTTTGTATTTCTTCTATATCCCCCTCAATAATCTTGGTGCAGTTAATATTGCTAACAGGATCTTCTTTTGTTAGCTCCAAATGTCTCCGATTTAGGAAGTCTTCTTTCTGGTTGACTTTCAAAACTGAAATTATTACTAAAACGAGAGTTAGACCCAAGAAAAGCCTGAAGCGCAAGTTGTGGCAAAACCGTAATTTCCTCTTCAGCATTTCAAATACCAGGTAGCTTTGCAGGGCTAAAAAAAAAAGTCCTTGTCTCTGTTCATATAAGCTTCAGAACTCAGAAAAAAACTTTAGAACTTCAGGAAAAAACAATTGTGTTTCTCAGGAATTTGGCAAGTTTTTCAGGGAAATGGAAGGGAAAATCCTAAAATAAAACAGAATATGACAATCATTCTTAGACTAAAAGGTTTCTTTAAAAAAGTCAGTTATTTATAATTACATCCTTACTTAGTGACAGTAAAAAGCTGAATAGTTTAGCAAAAAATATTCTGTTTAAAACTAAAAATTACCAAATTTTTAATAGAAAAACACTGGGAGAAGCAGAGTTTTCATGAAACTTCCACAGTACTAACACTACAAACCTAAGTTCAGTAAGAAAGTGGAGCTGATTCAGCTGCATCTAAAACAAAATTGAGGTTAGATACACTACTGAGAAGCAAGTATTTCTTGTTAATTCATGTTAATTCATACAAGAATGTTTGATACCCACTTCAGGGCTGACATAGATTTCTTTATCATTAAAACTTACCACTCACTTCCTGGATGGCAGTCATGCTTTAGTTCTCACTGGCAAAGAAGTCCCTGCAGCCTTCGAAGATTTTTGTGTGAGACAGTCTCTTCAACATGCTGCTTATGAGCTTAGAAATACCACCAGGAAGAGCTGATGAGAAGGGCAAGAAAAAAGTTATTAAAGCAGGGCACCTCAATTTTCAGAGTTGTGAGAAAAACTGTTACTGAATTGCTAAAATAGCTTTATAAGGTAAGAAGCAATATTTATGACCTGTATCTCAAGCTGATTTGTATCAAGTCACTGCAAGTGCACAAATCTAGTGTACAGCAGCGTTGTATTACCATCATTTAAACACACATTTTTATGATTCAGCAATTGCTTTTATGTGGAGATGTGCTACAATGCTGGATTGCAAAAAGATTTCTAGCCAATTTACAGCACAAGCATGAGATAATTTTTGTTTGTTAGTTCTGTTACTCTTTAAAAGCACCTTTATTCTGTTTCAGTATTCTGTGAACAGAATCACAGCAGCTGCAGCTGTAGCTCTTGAGAAAACTGCACTCTAGAACTGTACTGCAGAACTGGATGTCTTTTTTTTTTTTTTAAGTGCTATCTCATGCAGTTAAATTTATTCAGAACAGAATATCCTTAAATAACTTACATTGCTACTCAGATACCACTTGTAATCACAAATTCACTGCCTAGTAATTTAGTGCAGGTTTGAATTTCAAACCAGCCTAATTGCAAAAGCCCACACAGTTTACAGAGAATGTCTTCCAAAACGTGAATTTAAGTTTATGAAATATAAAATATTTGAGAGAGACAAGGCTCCTTACATTTTTACTACTATCAAGAAAAAAGATACTGTCTAACTTTTTCAATAGCTCTAAGAATAACAGCTACTCAGAAAATTCGGTAAGAAACTCTGTTTAAGAAAAACGAGTATGTACTGTGCCCACTGCTGTGTTTTGCCTTAGGCTGCTCAGTGTAAGAATTCCCTTTTTCCCCCTGCTTTCTTTACGCTACCCCAGTATCATTTCAGGTTTTAATTCCTAAACTGTGGCTCTTAAGCTGCTACTTGCAGATCTCAGAGCAGGTGCAAGTAGGAAACTGAGGCATGGCACCACAGAGTTTTTTTGTTAGTCATGCTACGGAGGATGCTCTACACGTTGGATTCACCACTTTGCCCATGACACTGCAAACTGACTGGGGGAATGCAGCAACTGGGAGGAAGGTGTGGAACAGTGCACAAATGTCTAGCAGAGCTGTGAGAATCAGCAATTTTCAAAGGAAGTACTATAATCAAGTATTTTGTATTTCAGGCCAACAGCAGTCAGAGACCACAAACTAGACATAAATTTGTGACTAACAGCATTATATAAATGTTTTATTTCTTCTGAAGTGTATTTTGCTTTCAGAATTACAATTGTAAGTATTTTATCCTGCATTTCTAATTTATTTTAAGGAAAGCAGACATTTGGTCACCATATATTTTTGGCGTGCAGTGAAGTCAAACCAGAAGAAAATTTAAATTTTAAAACTTAAGGAAAGTACCCAGTGAGCTAGCATGCAATTGCAGCAGAAAGCACACAGAGGGAAATTTTAAGAATGAAGTCTTACACTATGAAATAAAAAAAAAAAATTTAAAAGAAAATTCCAGAATTCTGGTTTTCAGTTTGTAATGTGACATGAAACACAATGACACAATTTAGAACATGTGTTAACTTGCTTTGTAATTATCACACACTTTTGTACTTGATGTCCTGCTTGATTTAGTAGATCTAATCCATGAAAAATAATATTCATTACATATTAAATTACCAGAGGAAGGAGAGTAAATATGTGATAGTGTCCATTGGGTATGCGTTTTCATAGGATGAAGCTGGTAAACCTTCAATTATTGTATTCTGCCTACAAACTTAAAAATTGAGACACTTCTAGAATTTAAAGTGTGCTTCAAATACAGTTATATTCGTGATACTTTAACTGACAGACATTGGAATAATTTCTTTAGGCTGCTAGCACTATTATTTAATCCTATTAGTTTTTATAGGAGCACTAGCATTGAGAAATAACACACACTCAAAAAGATTACCAACCTTTCACTGTTCTAATGGAGGGAGACAGTCTCAGTTGAAAGTGACCATGGCAGTCTTCATCTTCTAAAATATTTAAAGAAAAAAAGCTTGCTAAGAAGTCTTTCCTCCTCCCATTTTAGAATAAAACTTAGTTGAGTGCAGGATAAAGAATCCCTTTCAGAAAGACTTGTATACCCAGCTGCATGCAATTCCTCTATTGTTCAGAACTCAGAATAATCAGATCTGGCATTTTCATTATACCAAAATGCAAAATCTGCAAACATTTATACATTAACATGGCTCTTATCTTTATAAGGATTTTTTTTCCCCTGGAAATTTCTCTCACTGGCATGCTGCTTCCTCAGACCAATTTTAACTGTAAGTTGCTATTCATTTATGCTCACAATTTCAAAGTCCTAAAATTTGACCATATCCCACTCACAATAATTGATCTTTACAGGGTAAGATTGGTTACTTTTCCTCTAATAATACATCTGATATACTTACTGATTCTAGAACACTCATTCATATAGTTTGAGACTGCATTCAGTTAAGCTTTTAACATCAGTAAAGCTTTAGCTTTGCAAAGCCTTAGTGCACACACTAGAGAATTATCTTGTCAGAGGCAGCACTTTGCACTGTGGGGGAGGTGGAGAAGGTTTGCAAATCTATGGAGAAAATGCTTTATTTGGCAGTCTTCTACTTGGTCTCAACTGAGGTTCAGTTGCAAAATTACATATCCGACCCACTTCCTAACTGGTTTCTCCTCAAGTCAAAATTTCTGATGCAATCGTCATTAAAAGGGGAAACTTATACCAGATGCTGGTAGTTGGGGAAGTCAGGAGTGCCTACTTCCCTCTTTCCTGCCAAAATTATTTTTTACTGCTGTATACAAACTGTATGGTATGACTAAACAAAACCAAGATAATTTCAGCTTGATTTCAACCAAAACCAAAATCCCATGAGAAACCTACATCTCCAAAACAAAAACCGCCCAAAATCTCCAAAACAAACATACAAACAAAAAGCCCCCCACCAAACAAAACACTTTACAACAGTATACCACAGCTTGGAAAGAGACCAGAGCTGGTGTGGAGGTTTTGTGCAGACAGGCTGGACTACAGCTGTTGGTCCTACAAGTGAGGATGCTTGTGAGCGTGCAGAGCTGGCAGGGCACCACCACCCCAGCAGCCAGGAAACCAGCCTCTGGCCACCAGCACAGCACAACCTCTGCGGCTTCACCGCCCCACTGCACTGGCACTACGACCTGCTGCTGGTGGAAGGAGCAACCCTGCTGCCATCCCTGGCACCCACACACTCCTGGGCCAGGAGGAGTGCAGCAACAGATCCAACCAGACGGCCTCTGGGGAGCTCTCCAGCCAGTGGGGCCACAAGGATGGGTTTACTGGGCAGTCCTCACATTTCACAAAGGCATATCCGAAATGCTTCAAAGTACACACATCCTGTAGTTTACCATGCTCCCATTCAGACTCAGTTCACAGAATTCACAGAATGACTAGATAGAACAGACCTTCAAGATCATCAAGTCCTCAACTAGACCCTGGCACCAAGTGCCACAAGTTATGCAGAACATTCATTCTGATAAGGAAGTGATTTTTAAAGCAGTAAGCAGCTTGTATAAACACAAACATGCATTAAAAAAAAGATAAGATTGTGTGGACTGTAGTGTCATCTGCAAAGATCTACCAGACACAGAAGTCATTTACTCAGCTTTCCATAGCATCAAGTAGCACAATCTTGAAAGTAGATATGCTTCTAAATAAATGAAACAACTCATATTTGTTTTGTTAGGTAATGTCGAGTCTTAGCAAAAATGAGAACTGGTCATAAGCTGCATAGTTGACTTATGATAAGCCTTTACCAGGTGCTTAATTTTGAAATCACATGCAGCAGGGTTTCATGTGGGCACAGTTGTCTGCAGCTGACAACACTCTGTAGGAGTAGATGCTTTTCCTTCAGAGGTGCTTAAGAAAACAATCAAAAAGGGAAAATACACTCCCTTTTTGTAGAAAAACCCCAACACATTTATAGTCCTTTGTTAACTTGGAAGATGGCTTTAAACAAAATTCCGCAAGTGACTAGTACCACTACACCCACTACTACATGGAAATTAAATACCAAGAGTAGCTAAAATTAGACAGCTGGTTTTTCAGAGCTAAAAAAAAGAGATTAAAAAAATCCAGGTAGTTTGAAGATCATGTATTCAATTGTTAGGAATCCAACACACTATAACACTTCTGTTTCAAAAAATGAGTAACATTCACATGAACATGCACTCTGTGTAAATTGTAAACTGAAAAAGCAGTAGGTTTTACTAGCCTTTCCAGTACTCTCTTATACTACTGCATCATGCAAACCTTCTGCAGAATAGTTCAAAGCCTGATTACTATTTCCAATCTTGTCTGTCCCTAGGGGCCCCATAGATAGAGCTGATAGAAATTTCAGCTGTGGAGAGTGAAGATGTTATGGCAAAGTCATTCAGCGACCAGTTTCTACCACAAGAAATCTTTGACTCTTGGTATGGACAAAAAAGATACATTTTACCTCAAGGTTACTGACACTGAAAGTACAGACAATTCACAAAACAAAAGAAATCATGAAATCTTTAAACTAATGTTGGCCAATTTAACACGTGGTAGAACTGCCCAGTGCTCCTCAAGGTAGTTCGTGCACTTTGGCTACTTCAAGGTAAAACGCACACCTATTTCTCCCCATTATTCTAAAGTAGGACCTATAGTGCAGTTTTATGCCCACATAAAAAATTTTGCTCATTGCTGCCTTGTGACAATGCTGCATTTCAAAGCAGGACACATTAGCAGAAAAGCTAATCCATGAAACCAGAGGAAGGCGGAAGGAAGAAGCTGTTACATTTTTGAGTACTTGGATCCCTCTTCAAGTGCAACATAGAAAATATTCTGAGGTATTCTTTTAGCCCTATGAAGAAGCCAGCATTTTAAAGCCATACCTACAGTTACAGTTTATCAGTGAGCTAAAGAATCACCAGTGAGCTTCCTGAGATATTCTGTCAGTTTTCCACGATAAGGTTTGTTTTATTAAGTTCCTCTAACAGCAACACAATTATCCCATGTATAATAATGCTGTACATTGCAAAAGTTGATGTCTCTGGAGCTATGAAGTAAAATTATTTCAGTTGTAGTACTGGGTATGCTACATTTCTGTGGCACTACCTTTTTTCACCTTTTCTAAGACAGAATTCTATGTTGATAAAGTTAGGTGTTTTCCAGTTTCAGGAGCTTATGAACTAGAGTAATGGCAGAACTTATGAATTATATTGAAATCCAAAGCAAAACTGAGAGGGATTATTTAAAAAACAAAATTAGATCTTTTAGTAAGTCTAGCAGTGGGTTTTCCAATGTGGAAACAAAATTGGACAGCAGGATTTTGCTCAGTAAACATAGTATTTTCAGCAAATAGACTGTAAATCTTTAGCTTGTATGTCTGCCTTGCATTTGGTTTACGTTAGAAAAAAGGCAGACTTGGAAAAGCTATTCATCAGGCTCATTAGTGACTTTCGGTTTTTCTGGCCTCAGGAAGCGAGTGCTACCCCAGACAATTCAGATTTCATAGGAAAGGCAATATGCTGGTAACTAGTATACACTATAAGCAGCATAGCTAATCACTGAGGAGAGAAAATATTTTCTTTCATATACACCGACTTCCAAAAGCCATATAACTGAACTCCAACTTGAGCTATAAACACTGTACTATTTTTTGCAAAGATTTTCAAGCTGGATGACAGAAAAGCTAGATTTGTCCCCTCTTCTCTCACTACCATTTCTGACTCTCATTCTTGCCAGGTCTGTGGTCATATTCCATTAAAAATGAAATTTAAAATAGCAGACTCCAAAATGGCAATCCCCTCCTGCTGCCACTCCTCTTTCCCACAAAGAAGTCTACTCTTCTGACTAACACTGAAAAAAGGCAAAGTGCCAGAGGCATAACTAAGTCTCCTGTCAGGCTTCTTTCTCAGTCCTCTCACTACTCAACCTGGGCCACAAAAAACTATTTACAACCTTCTCAACAGCTGCTTTTTTTTTTTTTTTTATCCTGACCAAAAAAAAAAAAAAAATAAAAAAAGTTTGTCCAGTTACAGTGAGTTTGAGAGAGAGAGAGAGAAAAAAAAAAAAAAGGTTCATAACTTTCATAACTTTGACTGCAACATCTCAGGAGCATCAGGTATGCCCTGAACCGCCAGCAGCTTTCACACCAAGCCAACACCCTCCCCTGAGAGCAACAGCCGGCCCCGGGCTCCCTGCAGGCACTGCCGCGAGAAAAGCAGAGGACAAGGAAAATTAATAGAAAAGGTAAAGAAAGAAGTAAAAGGACGTAAGTGGAACCAAAGGGAGAAGCGGGGAAGGGCGGCGGGGGGAGGAAGAGGAGGGGAAGGATGGGGAGAGAGGGAAAGGTAAGGAAAGAAAAAAAGAGGTGGGGGGAAAAATAGAAGGAAAAGACAGGGAAAAAAAAGACAGAGGCACAACAGATGCATCTCCCTGCCCTCCAGTGTGGCACCTGCCCGACGACACGGCGGCTCCTGGCGTAGTGCTGCGAGGCTCCGCAGGGCACGGCGCCGGGAACAGCGATGCTCCAGGCCAGCCGGCGCTGCCACCCACTCCCGGTATGCCCACAGCACCCAGGTACAGAGCAGCCCCGGGCAGGCAGGGAACCCAGCCCCCCGGAGGGCGCGGCCCAAAGCCGGGCGCCGCTCGGCACACACCCGCAGGCCAGCCGGCCTGGCCCGGCCCGGCCCGGCCCTCCGCCCAGGGTCGCGTCCGACCTCACCTACACCGCACAGCTTAGCAACCGCGCTTGTTACCCTTCTTACTGCTGCCTTTGAGGCGTCCTCCGGCAGTACTGGCAACGTTGGAACTCACCAAGTTCCAACTCCCCTGCGGCGCTCGGGAGCCAAGGGTTTCCTCGCGGCTCCCGGCCCCAAACGACCCCCCGGGGCTGGGGGCCGGGCGCGGAGGCGCTGGGCGGGCTCGGGGCGGCTCCGGCGGGGCTTGGTGAGCGGGGACCCGAGCCTCGCCTGCAGCTGCTTGTGGGCTTGGAGCACCTCCGTGAGGGGAAATCGATGGACGGAAGGGAAGGGGGGTGGAAGGGGAGCAGACCTGGCTGGGAAGCGGTGCGCGAAACTTGTAGCGGTGAGGAGTAAGACGTGTCTAGGCAGAGCGAGAAGAAGACTCGGATTTCTTATTCAATTTGTGCCTTATCTGTCAGATGATAAACACAGTCCACAGGGTTTGAAGAGCTGTTAAACGTGAAGGAGCAGCTTAGGGGCAAGCCCCTTATTATTTTAGCGTAGTACCTTGAAAGAAAACAGAAAATTAAATTTCAAGGAAATAGAAAGTTCAAAGAAACCATGTGCCCCATTAAAAAACCGCAAGTGCTGCACCCTGAAGCAGCTTGAAAGCCTATGGAATTCCCCAAAAATCTCTGCACATCAGCATTATCTGGCATGTAGCCTGATTTGGCAGCTCGAGGCACACCTCATGGTTTATCCTGGCCACTTCTTATCCCAGTCGTGAGATTGCACTGAGGGGTCCTGCATCTGCGCTGATCAAGAGGTTGGAAGCTAACAAGAAAATGAGATTAGCTTTCAAGGCTCTTACTGGAACATACTGCCAGCAGAAGAGGGAACTGCCCTGCATGCCAGCATGGCAGTTCTTCCATTTCCCCCTTTTTCCTGACAGATGTGGGGGGGAATAGATGGTTTTCTAGTGTGTCTGTTACTTATTCTGAACTTCTTGTTTGTGTCTGATGGTTCATGGAGCACCATGCCAAGAAGGCCTTTCATCCAAACCCAGCAGAGGCTTGTGATAATTGATAAAAGATTAGTGTTAATTATAAAAGTATTGGAGTTTATATAAACCAAAATACAAAGGTCTGAAGTGAAGCATGGACCCTTGATGGAGGAAAATAATTTTGTTTTAAATTTCCTGTTATGAATATTATTTTTTTAGATAATTTGTATCTACTAAAAGTTTGTAAAATCAGACTTTCCACTAGTGTGATCAATTTTGCGAAATTAGACTTACTGCCTTTGGTTTAGTAATCACTGTCTGTCCATGAAGACCAGAACTTCCTGATTTCTGGCAGTTTTGTATACTAAGACCATATGGTTATCTATGGAACAGACTCCTAGAGACTTTCACACAGATATTTATTTCGGCAATTGTCTTGGGTTGCAATACAGGATGTGACCAAAAGTATCTATTCTGTCACCATCTGATGAGACCGGGTGGGGCAGCGATCCTTATCTCCATGAGAGATGTTCTGCTAATGGGCCATCCACTGAAACCAGGCGGGGCATTGTTCTTTAGCTTTTCACAACCCATCCTTCCTCCAGCCAGTCATTTTCTGCTAATGGCCCATTGAGTCCCACTGTGTGACTGATAAAATCACTTCATCCCATTGCAAGTTGCTCCAGCCAGGAGGAAGAGCCAAGCCTTTCCTATCTAGATAAAAACTGAGATTTTGGGACACCAAGGGAACCCTTTTACCACTGGACTTCAAAGGTAAACCAGATTTCTCCACATCATCGCTGGACCTTTGGAGGGAAACTGCACCTTCTACAGGAGCACTGCTCCAACTGAATCACAGCTGTCACTGTAAGAGGACTGCAACCACCATTGAATGGGACTGCTACCAACACCCTGCCTGACGGGGTGTCAGGTTGTACTCTGACTTTGTCAGGGTTTGGAGTTTGTTTCTTTGTAGTACTGTATTTCTATTTTAATTTTGCTAGTAAAGATTTGTTATTCCTAATTCCAATATGTTTGCCTGAAAGCCCCTTAATTTCAAAATTATAATAATTTGGAGGGAGGGTGTTTACATTCTCCGTTTCAAAGAGAGGCTCCTGCCTTTCTTAGCAGACACCTGTCCTTCCAACTAGGACAGGCCACCACTGCTTGCCTGACAAAATTGTGACAGCAAAAACACAAAAATTATTGATAACCACAAGACACCACACTATAAGAAACTGCAAACCAAGATCCCACGGAGCATGGAGGGGGCAGCGACCCCTCATGCCTCCCGAGCGCTGCTTTGCTCTGTCTGTATAAAATGAAGCAATCTAAATTTTGCTACAAATTGAGACTTTTGTTTCTCTTAACAGGCTGGTAAGAGAAATTTCTAGCGAGAGACAGAAACCTGGGGAACTGGGCAAGAATTCCCATTAGTCTTCCCACGACGAATAATGTTTTACAATTACTAATGATTTATGATTATAGACAGTGACTGTGTCTTGTTGGTCTTCCATGTAAATGAGAAAAATAATAACATAAATTTAAGTATTTGTTCTCATTCGAAACTGCCTGCAAAACATCTCAGTATTGCAACCAAAGTACAAGTAGTAGAGCTGAACACTAGTATTCTTAAGAGAATGAATTGGGTAAGCTTTAGGGGCAGATGTTTGCTCTCAGTATTTTCCATCCACCCTGCCCTAATTACTTACAAAGCTACAGATGCAAAGACGTCTAATGCAAAGTCACAACAAAAGTTAATATATTATTGGTGCATTAACAAAGTACCATCTAACAAGTACTTCCTGTGGGGAGGAAAAAAAAGGCATTAAAATCATTTCTGCATGTAATTATTTCAGGTAGAAGACAGAAGTTAAGAAGTCTGCTATTCTAACTTTGGCACAAATATAAAATTGAGTTCTCTATAGAATGACATGATTACAGAGGTTGTGATCCTTGGCTGACCATGCTGGCAGAGACCCATCCTGTTTTTAGTACAGCTTTGTGGCAAGGACTGTGTTTCACTTACAGTTCCATTCATGGATAGTTTTTGTTAGCTGTCCCTGAAAAAAATGGATGAAATGGGTTTGTGCCTGGTTTTTATTCTTCTAACCTTGAGTCTAGAATATGAAGATGACAGGGTCCACAAGCTGCCCTTTCTGTTATGTGACAGGCCAGTGACAGATGTGACTGTAGGGCAGCTGTAAAACAAAAGAATAAAGTTACGATGTTCATAATTTTGGAATTATTGACAAACAAAACAATAGGAAAAGTGGAACTTAAAGGTGAAATAAAGACAAAGGTAAATAAAAAGCAGGTTACAAACATGGGAAGTTTAAAATATATAAATTATTTTGCTGTGAATTTGATCGGTTTGAATGAAATCAGTTTGTATGTGAATATTTGATTGTTGTGCGGCTTATAATCATGAAATTACTGAAATTACCGTACCTTCGATTTTCTATCCTATGTCAAAAGTTTAAGTGGTAGAGAATTTTTTAAACCTCATACTTACTGCTAATTATTGCAATTTTACTAGTTTTAAGGGAGTAAAAGTTTCCTTTTTCTGAAAAGTCAGACAGTGGTATAGCATTTTGTAATAAGAGCTTCCCTACTAGCCTTTGTAAAAGAGGACTTGTCTTAATTTTTTTGTCATGTAAGAGTAACCCAAATATCTATTTATTTTGAGAATTCAGACCTAACATTAGAAAGATGCCTAATATCTATCCTCAGTCAGAGGATCCTAACCTCAGTTTTGAATCCTGCTCGGGCTTGAAGGCTTTATCATAAAGAGAGTGTGATCTTACTGCATTAGCCTTCTCTAAGGAAAGACTTGCTCCAAACCAGAAATTTTTATTATCTTCTTCATAAACATCCTTAGCAACATTTACCTTTGTTGTAAAGTTTGTGAGACTTAATGCTCTTGCCCTAGATTCCCAAATCTGCTTGCTCTGAACCTGAATAGGGGAAAAAAGTAATCTTCAATTTGTAGATGAACTCTTGAATGCTGATGCTCCACATAAATTGGGGGTGAGGGTGGAGTGTGCAGAAAACACACAATGCACATAAAAATGTCAACACCATGTGCTGAAATAAAAGGTCTGAATGAAACGATTGCAGCTGCCAAAACCATTTTAACACAAAACATTGTATGACAGAAGGAAGACACTCCAACCCATTTTAGAAAATAAAAGTATATCTAAAGCACATTGTAGTGTGCTTCTCTTTGGAACAAAATGTCTACTGATACGGGTCGGTATAAATTTGTAGGGACAAGAGTGGCTCATGCCTAAAGTTTATTTGGGAAGGTCATGTTTTCTTCCTCAGACTATGTGTAATACATATTGAAAGAAGGTTAGAGGAGAGGTGTTTCTTTAGATTTAGTTTTATTTAACATGACATTACTCTGATTTGATCAGTAATAAACTTATTTCCTCAAGGTGGATCTGCTTTGCCTGTGGCAGTAATTGCTGAGTGATGTCTCCCTGCCCTTCTTTGACTCACAATCTTTTTGTTATATTTTTTTCTCTCCCCGTCCAGCTAAGGAAGGGGAGTAATGGAGTATTTCACTTTACCTGTTTTGTGCTTACACAGAATTCTGATACTCTCTGAGAGACAAATTTTTCAGGTAAGTTTAAAATAAGTTTACTATGAATGGACTATGTCAGCACTGTATGATTAAGGACATGCTAGGATAAATTTCTTCCAAGACACTGGCTGGCATTAATTACAGGATCAAAAATAATGTGGAGTGGATTGCAGCCTTGAGTTGCCAAAATTACTGCAAATTATGTACTGGATAAAATAGGGGCCTCTTGTTCTACCACTGTAGTGGGTTTGACCTTGGCTTGCTGCCAGATGCCTAGCCAGCTCTCTTACTTTGCCTCCTCCACAGAACAGGATGAGAAAATAAAATGGAAAAGTTCATGGATTGGAATAAAGCCAGCGAGATTACTCACCCATTATCATCATGGTCAAAACAGACACAACTTGGGAAAAATTAATTTACTGTCAATTAAAAATAGAGTGCAATGGTGAGAGAAAAAAAAAGGACAAAACTAAAAACACCTTCCCCTTAGTCCCTCTCACATCTTGTCAGGTTCAACTTCACTCCTTCATTTCTGATTCTTTGTTCTTCTTCTTTCCTGAGTGATGCAGGGCTATGAAGACTGATGATTGTCACCAGTCCATAACTGCTCCTCTCTTCCAGTCCTTCATCCTGGTGCTGTGTGTCCCTTCCATGTCCTTCACAAACTGCTCTAGTATGGGTCCTTTCAATGGGCTGCTGTCCTTCAGGAACAGACTGCTCCAGCATGGTAGCTGCTCCTGCCAGGAGCCTCCTCCACCAAGAGCTTTCTATTGTCCACAGCTTTCTTCAAAACACACACCCAGCTGCTCCTTATAGGATCTTCCATGGGCTGCATGTGGATATCTGTTCAACTGTGGTCATCCATGGGGTACAGGAGGACAACCTACTCCACTACGTTCTTCTCCAGAGTCTGCAGAGGAACATCTGCTCCAGCATCTGAAGCATCTCCTCCCCTTCCTTCACTTCTGGCATTGGTGTCTGTAGGGCTATTTTTCCCATATTTTTCTCAATCTTTTCTCTCATAGCTGCTTGCTACACTTTTGAAATATGTTATCACAGAGGTGTCATCAGTATCACTGACATTTTCAGTGCTGGCCAGCGGTGGGTACATCTTGGAGCTGTCTGGAACAAGCTGTATCACATACAAGGCATTCCCTGAACTCTTCTTGCCTCCCACCTCACCCAAATAAATATTTGACTTTGCCAAATAAACCAAAATTGAACCACTTTGATTACAGTAATTTCACGACCATAAGGTGCACCGGACTATAAGGCGCATCCCCCAGGAGTTGGCAAAATTCGTAACTTTGTAGATCAGATAAGGCGCACCGGACTATAAGGCACACTTTTTTTTTGCAGCGAGGCTCCGCCCCCAGCTCCCCCCACGCGGTTGCTGGCCGAGGCCCCGCCTCAACCCGGCAGCCATTGGCCCCCGGGCCCACCTGTACCCGGCAGGGCCGGGCTATGCCTGCCACCGCTCCGTGCAGTGTCCCCAGGGCCCCGCTGCTCCGGGAGTCCCCTGGCGCTCCGGGTGACCCAATGCCGGCAGGCTTGCCCCGTGCCACTGCTGCCCCGATTCCGGCTACTTGCCCCCTCCCCGCTCGGCAGCCACTCCAATTCCGGCAGCTTTCCCCCTCCCCACGCAGCAGCCGCTCCGATGCCGGCAGCTTTCCCCCTTCCTGTGCGGGGGGCACCCCGATGCCAGCAGGCCCACCCCGCGGGGCCACCACCCCGATGCTGGCGGGCCCACCCTGCACGGGGGCAGTCCCAATGCCGGCGGGCTTGCACTTCCGCAGTGGCAAATGTCGCAACTTTGTACACAGATAAGGCGCACCGAACTATAAGGCGCACTTCCAGGTTCGAGGGAAAATTTTAGTCAAAAGGGTGTGCCTTATAGTCGTGAAAGTACTGTACTTTTTTTTAACTTTGATCCAGTTAAGAATTATGACTTGCTGGTTACACTGAGAAGCTGAGAAGCAAGCCTGATGTTACCATGTCTGCTGGGGGGAATGAATAACTCCTCCTGCTGACTGCTTTGGCAAGAGTGGTGAAAGCTCAGCCTGGTGGGCAAAGACAGTATTCTAATTCGAGGGAGAGTCAGTCAAGGTCCTCCTAAGGCACTAACAAATGAGAAAAACTTCAACCCCCTGAACTATTTCAAATTTTATTTATGAAAATTATCATTGGTCTTAGAAAGTCCCCTCTCCCAAAGTAATAATAAATCAATACCGATATTATGTATATAGCCATAAATAAATACATATATGTATGTAGATCTATGTGTATGTATATGTCAGGAATTCTGAACTAATAATGTTTGAATTGGTTTCACTTGTTCTCTGCGCTTTTGAAACATTTCACAAATTTCGGAGCTTGGCCTCACAACTGCTTACAGTTGATCCAACTGCAAAATTCTGAAAGAACTGCTGACAGCATATCCACAATGCTCTGCTCAAGCTCTTCTTTTCATCGTCAACCTGATGGTTTCCCAAGTCAGCTCTCCCAGTAAGTTTGTTTCATTTCTCCTTTGCTTTGTTGAAACTGTTGTTACAGCTGTGTGGTGGGTTGATCTTGGCTGGATGCCAGGTGCCCACCAGAGCTGCTCCATTACTCCCCTTCCTTAGCTGGACAGGGGAGAGAAAAAAATATAACAAACAGCTTGTGGGTCAAAGAAGGGCAGGGAGACATCACTCAGCAATTACTGCCACAGGCAAAGCAGACTCAACTTAAGGAAATAAGTTTATTACTGATCAAATCAGAGTAATGTCATGTTAAATAAAACTAAATCTAAAAAAACGCCTCTCCTCTAACCTTCTTCCCATTATCAGCTTCACTCCTGATTTTCTCTGGCTTCTCTCTGCAATTAAGACAGGGGACAACGAATGGAGGCTGTGGTTAATTCGTCATGTGTTATTTCTGCCATTCCTTCCTCCTCAGGGGGAGGATTCCTCACAGTCCTTCTTTGCTCCAGTGTGGGGTCCCTGTCATGGGAGACAGTCTTCCATAAACTTCTCCATTGTGAGTTCTCCCACAATCTGCAGTGCTTCACCAACTGCTCCAGCCAGCAAACTTGCTCCAGTGTGGGCTTTTTTCCATGGGGTCACAGCCTACTTCAGGCATCCATGTGTTCTGGTGTGGGATTCTCCATGGGCAGTAGGTGGGTATTTGCTCCACAACGGACATCCATAGGCTGCAGGGGCACAGCAGCTTCACTGTTAGTATAAGATCTATAGTTAATATGATTTTGTGCTGTATTGTCTTGTACTGCTATTTGTAGACAGGAGAAAAAAAATAATTCCATATCAACACTTTTTCCCAGCATATACAAACATAAGTTTCAACTTAAGATCATGAACCTAAAGCACCTTTAAATGTTATTTGTATATACAGAATAAGCCTCTTACCTTTACTTTGTTCAGTCTTTAAGCTTTCAACATCTACTCATAATTTTCCTGTAGGGCTTTCCTTATGATGTTATGTGTAAATTCTGTATAAAAAAGGCAGTATTTTTGTTAGTTCTGGATTTTTTTTTTCCAGTTAGACTTTCACTCTATGTTATCTATTGTTGTAAGCTCCTTTTTTTATAGCAGGGTTGCTCTATTGGCATCAGCTGAAAATTTTTCAATGTTTCAATTTTAAGGATTTCTTTTACTAAAACTTGTTATGCAGGAAACAGAATATCCTTCTCTGTCCCTCTGGGGAATCAATCTCCATATAACATGTTCATAAAAGTACTGTATATGTGATTCCTGAGAAACTGCATGGAAGTATAAAATCTGAAGACATTAATTTCCTAGTATTCTCATGGAAATTCTTTTGTATCACATCAATTGTGGATAAAATTAATAGACTGATATTTTCCATCATTGGACTAGGTGCTCCATTCCCTAAGGAAATAATAAACTATCTATTTCCAAGTGTTGAGAAACGTTAGTATTAATAGCTTTGCCTAGCACTTGAAGCTAAAGAACTTGAGGCCTTAGGCTGCAAGAACTCTCTGAGAGCAAACCTTGCGATAAAAATAATGGTGCAACCATAAAACTAGCTGAAAGTGGCAGAGACAATCAGAATGAAGCTAAGAGTCAAGGAAACACTTCTAAGAGAACATGGTAATTTTTCAGACAAATGCCAGCCCAGCAACCAAAGTATAGTTGGGGTGTGTGGTCTGGAATGGGGGACCCTCCTTGGATCACACAGCTCAAGCTCTTCCGTGTGTCAGATAAAGAAACAAGTTATTTACTCAGCAGATTGGTGGCCTGTCTCCTTCAGACAGGAACCTAGGGTTGAGCCCTTTTGAGGTGGCATCTGCAAAATTCCTAACATGGACTAAGTGGCAACTGCATAATTGTCTTTCACTTGTATATTTAGTAACTTGAATCTATAATAAGAATTGTCCCCTGGTATGCGACTCAATTATTTCCTTTTTGGGACTTTATTGTAAGCTTATCACACAATCATAAAAACCGCACATTACCATAAATTACAATGGATTTGTTCATACAAATAGATACAGCTGCTTGTTGAGTAGTTCCTAGAGTGGTGTACTGCAGCATGAGACTGTAATTTCAATTTTATTAGGAATTTCATTGCTGTCCATAGGCTTTTGAAGATGGTGTAAGTTCTTGGAAATGGAATAATTTTATCAGAAGGGTGGATATTTCTGGGATGTGTATTTTATTGTACCTTTGTACAAGCTTTCACAGAGCCCTTTCCAAGCTTGTCCTGTTGATTTTCCAGACTCCAGTTTCCAAATCTGCCTTGTTTCTTTGTGTTCCGAAGAGTTAGTGGTTTTGGCTATTGTTCTTCCCTGGAGGGTATGTGTGGGGTCCTAATTACAGACTAGTCAGTTTATGCTCAGGATTTCACCACTCCTTTTCTTTTTTTGTTTTCTTAAGTTTAAATCTATGTCTTAACGTAAATATTTTATTCAGGTTTGCACCTCTCATGTCTGTCACAGACAGACACTGAATAAGAGCTTCCCTAAAATTTTAAGACTGCCTATAAAATTGAAGTCTCTTTTAAGAACTTCCCAAATTTCTTTTTCACACCTGATAATTTTTAACATTTTCATGCTTTCTAAGTCAAGAATATTTAGTACATATATACTTAATACTTACTCTCCTTAGTACAGTCTGCTGAACATGAAGTTTCACTTATGTATTAATTAGCAAAGTAATCTCAATATGCAGGACAAATTTCTTCGTGTTGTAGCTTTAACCCCAGCTGGGAACCAAACCCCATCTAGCTGCTCACTTACTTCCTTACAGCAGGATAGGGGAGAGGATCAGAAGGGTTAAAGTGAGAAAACTCATGGCTTGAGATAAGGACAGTTTAATAGGCTATACAAAAACTGTGCAGATAAGCGAAGCAAAGCCATGAATTTGTTCCCCTCTTCCCATGGGCAGGCAGGTGTTACGCTATTCCCAGGAAAGCAGAGCCTCATCACTCGTAACAGTGACCTGGGAAAATCAAATGTCATTACTCCAAACACGACCTCCTTTATTCTTCTTCTAATAGGTTTATATATTTAGCATGACACCATATGATCTGGGATATCTCTTGGGTCGGTTGGAGTTACATGTCTCAGATGTGTCTCCTTTCAACTCTTTGTGCTGGTGGGGTGAGGAGCAGGAAAGACTTGACACTGTAAGTGCTGCTCATGAAAACAGCCCTGAGTTACCAACACTGTTTCCAGCACAAATCCAAAACACAGCACCGTGCAAGCCAGTGTGAAGAAAAAGCACACTCCTCATATTTCGTTGGGTTTTTATTGTTTTATTTTGGTTTTTTTTCTGGCTACAGTAAACTTTCCTGAGGGGCAAAATTCCTGCTGGATTTCTCTGGATTTTTTCCATTGGTCCTTTTACTTCTAAGCCCTACCTTATCATGTACTGCTCTGATAAACACAAGTGGTGGTGTTTTGTGGTAGAAGTAAACGTTTCTGAAAAGGAAAAAACGAAAAAAGGCAGTAAGTGTTTGTCTCTTGATGACGAGCTCCAGGTAAGAACCTTGTCAGAAAGAAAGAGTTTCATTTCTTGTTATCAACACTGTTCTTAGTCCTGAGTAGCTGTTCAGTTATCCTAAAAGCTCAAAAGAATGAAACTTTTGAAAAAACAGCAAAAATGTGTTTCTAATACAAACCAAGACAAAAGAGGATTTGATGTGCAGGTTTTCTTGTATCTGTAGTTTCTGAATTAAACAGAGAGAGCAGTTATTTCTTCACTGAAATGCTTTTAGATTTGCTGATTAACTGTTCTACATAGATGTAGAGATTGCATCGCTGCAGTCGTTTACATTACTATCCAAATCCTTCCCAACTGTTGCTTCTTGCAGCCACATCCTGAGTAATATTTCAAGATATGATCAAGACGATTTATGGTCTGAACAAAAAACATATAAATATTCGTTTAAATCTCGGAGTGAGGTCCAGTGTTGACAGTTGTGTTTCTCTGACATACGGCTGTGGGTTTCTGTATGAAGTAATGTATTGATAGATTACTCTGAGAAACTGGTGTTCTCACAAAAATAAAGACATAACTGTGTATCATTAATCTTGTTTCTCCTTTCCTACACATGTATGGCAAGAACTGTGTTCGAGGACAAAAGGATTTTTAAAAATTTCATTCTCCCCACAGCAAAATATTGAATTGCACATTCTAATTGTGAAGAGGCATAAAGTGAAGTAGTAGATAGTTCATGCTGAACATTCTGAGGTTTTGGTAATAAAGCAAGTATATGTTACAGGATCTTTTCTGTATCAGTCATGACTCTTCAGAAATTGGTTCAGGATCAAAGATTGATTGAATAAAAATCACTATGTATAATACCAAATAATGAACAGGAAATAATTACCTCAACTTTGGAATTTATGAATTGAAATAACTTAGTTATTTTATCAGTTTGAAACTGAAAAGTCCATATTCCTGGGAAACATATACATGGACAACTAGCCCACAGGAGCAAAACTCGTGTGGTTTCATTATACTATGAAAAAGTGAAGTATAAAGGGAGACACTCCTATAATTTATTGTTATTTAAACAATTATTGTTGATTTTAAAAAAAATCTCATTATTTAAACTAATGTACTGATTATTTATCTGAAATGAGAATTAGCTTGGTCTTTAAGTACTCTGAAGTCAGTTGATGCAGTCTTTTTGGATTTCAGTAAAGTTTTCAATGCTTTCTCCTAGAGGATCCTTCTGGACCTAATGTTCAGCCCACAGCTGGGTAAACACATAGTGGGATGGGAAGAATTGGGTCACAGGTCGGTCACAAAGGGTTACAGAGAATGAGGTGACATCAGACTGGGCACCTGTCACTGCTGGGGTTCCACAGGGCTCCATCCTCGGCCCTCTGCTCTTCACCATCTTCATAAATGACCTGGACACAGGACTGGAAGGGATACTGAGCAGGTCTGGAGAGACACAAAACTGGGAGGAGCTGGTGACTGCCTCGAGGGGAGGGAGGTCCTGCAGAGAGACCCTGGCAAATCAGGGGTCTGGGCAATCACTAACCATGTGAAGTTCAGCAGGGCAAAGTGCTGGATTCTGCCTCTGGGATGGGGCAACCCTGGATGTGTGGACAGGCTGGGGAATGGGATGCTAGAGAGTAGTGCCATGGAAAGCTGAGCCAGCCGTGCCCTGGAGCAAGGAGGGCCAACCCTGTCCTGGGGAGCATCAGGCACAGCATCACAGCTGGGCAAGGGAGGGGATTGTCCTGCTTTGCCCTGAGCTGGGGCAGCCTCACCTCCAGTGCTGGGGGCTGGCTTGGGAACCACAATATAAAAAAGACATTAAACTGTTAAGAGAGTGTCCAAAGGAGGGTCACAAAGATGGCTGAAGAACATTGAGGAGCAGATGAGGTCACTTGGTCTGTTCAGCCTGCAGGAGACTTGACGACAGACCTCATTGCAGTCTACAACTTTCTCCTGAGGGGAAGAGGAGGGGCAGGCACTGATCCCCTCTCTGTGGACCCAAGTGAATGGTTGAAGTTGTCATGGAAGGTTTAGGTTGGAAAGCAAGAAAAGGTTCTTCACCCAGAGGGTGGTTGGGTACTGGAACAGCTCCCCAGGGAAATGGTCACAGCACCATGCTTCACAAAATTTGTTTATTTGTTTCTAAGTTCAGCATTCTGGGGGATTATGAGTTGTTGATTGAGGAGCGATGTCAAGAGTGAAATGTCAGAAACAGGGGAGTGTGGTGAACTGGAAGACCAGATAAAGTGTAACTTCATTTGCTGATGCTGTGTGTTATTTCACAGCTTCTCAAAAATGTTTCCAAATACAGACTGCTGAGTCATTTCGCAAAAAGTCAGCAAATCTGCTGACAACATCAAGCTATGTGGTGTGGTCAACATGCTGGAGGGCAGGGATGCCATCCAGAGGGACTTCAATAGGCATGAGTGGTGAGCCCATTCAAACCTTAAGAAGTTCAACAAGGATAAGTACAATGTCCTGCACTTGGATCAGGGCAATCCTAAGCACAAATGCAGGCTGGGATGAAAAGAGATTGAAAGAAGCCCAGAGAAGAACTTGGGCATGTTGGCTGACAAGAAACTTTAAGTGACATGGCCATGATGTGTGCTTGCAGCCCAGAAAGCCAACTGTATCCTGGGCTCCATCCAAAGTAGCATGGCCAGCAGGGCAAGCGGGGCAGATTCTGCTCCCCTGCTCTGCTCTGGTGAGACCCCACCTGCAGTGCTGCATCCAGCTCTGGGGCCCCCAGCATAAGGACCTTTTGTGGCAAATGCAGGGGAGGGCTACTAAGATGATCAAAGGGCTGCAGCACCTCTCCTGTGAATGAGAGGCTGAGAGAGGGGGTGTTGATCAGGCTGAAGAAGAGAAGACTCGGGGAAGACCTAAGAGCAGCCTTTCAATTCCTAAAGCTGGCATATAAAAAAGGGTGATACTGACTTTTAACGGGAATAGGGTGGGGAGTAATGGCTTTAAACTGTTGATATAGATTAGATACAAGGAAGAAATTCTTTACTGTGAGGCTGACGAGGTGCTAAAACAGGTTGTCTAGAGAAGTTGTGGATATTTCATCCCTGGAAGTGTTGAATGCCAGGCTGGATGGGGCTCTGAGTAATCTGGTCGAGCGAAAGGTGTCCCCTCCCTTCTGAGGGAGGATTTTTAAGATCTCTTTCAACCCAAACCATTTTACGATTCGAAGTTCTTTCAGAAAGCAACAGATTCAGAAACTTATATTCTAGTTTATAGGCCTACTATGGGCTGTAAACATTTATTAAATATCCGGCATAAAAATAAACATGATAAAATAGATATTTATACAAATTCTCTTCCATGGCTTGATTGCACCTTAAAAGAGGAAGATGTTCGTTTGCTCAGGGGTGTTTTCTTTTTTTTTTTTTTTTCCCACATTCTCAGCATCAGATAAGACAGTTTGAGCGCTTTTGTGCCACTTTATTACTTATCTGCAGAGACTGTTAATGATAATTGAAGTCACTCTGATCTGAGAAAATACTCTTTCTTCTCTGTTAAGGAAGTAGATCATTCTAACCACCCCAGGATATGATGCCTTTTTTCACTCACTAGTAAATGTTTCTCAATATCTCAAAATATCTGTTCCACGTTAGCACATTCTAGCTGCCAAGTACATGTGCAAGTACAGGGTTGACAGCATTAATGAATCTCTGGTTTATTTGTTAGGCAATGAAGGATTATATTAATCTTTTTTAAACCTGTCTGATGCTACACTGATGATGGCTATAAAAAACCCTTAGTTTTGGGGGTAATTAGTGCTGTAATGTAAAGCAGGCTCTACTGAATTTTCTGCTCAACCTGTTTTGTAGCATAAATTATGGATTCCTACTGCTATTTCTTTGCCAAGGTAAACAGTGTGGGGCAAAACAAGCAATCCATGTGCAGGAGGTAGGAATGTTAATTATGTAGAAAAACTGGTTAGAGCATCTCCACATGAAGCTAGTACTGATTTAGATGATTGGTTTTGAACCTCTGCAGCTCAGGATACCCTTGAGAAAGTAAGTGAAATAGGAGATGTCCTAAAACAATCCCGAGCTTTGGGGTTTTGTTTGGTTTTATTTGGTTTGGATGAGAAGTTTTTTGGATAGCTTTTTTTTGTTTGTTTGGGGTTTTGGGGGGTTTCGGTGGGGGAAGAATGATTTTTAATTATAACGCACTATGAGAGTTTTCATTGCAGTTGGATGCAGCTGAACTAGGAAAACTGAAGAAGCAGCACACAGTGTTTCAACAAGAGAATTAATTTAGAAACAAACATACCAGCTGTGTTATTTACAGCAACATTTAGAGCAAGCCTTGTATTACTTCTGGGATTCCTCTTTCTACAGACCTTTTGTATTCATAGCTTTGATGTGATTAAGAAAATGAGTAAGGCAGCATCCAGCTAGGCTTACTACCAAGGACAAGTGACTGCACTCTGCCCATAGTGAGGCAATTTTTGGCAGACTGAGGCAGCCCAACTCTTCTGTCCGCAGCACTGTTGTGTCTGGCACAGGCTGTATGCAGGACTACTGGTGTACACAACAAATGTGATGGAGCTAAAAAAATCAACGAAATTATGGCTAACACTTTTCCATTGCTGTTGTGCAAATACTTCCTGTGTTAAGAAAAGACGAGTTTGAGGTCAAATGGCACATTTGAAGAGAGAAGGATTTCTTTGCAGTGGCAGACAAGAGTGATGGTTAGGGCTATTTCTTCAACAGGCAGCAGTAAGAAGATTGCTATTGAAAGAGTGGTTGCCTTATACAGATGGCAGTGCTGTCACAAACACAGGCATGCCTTGAACATGTATCACATATTGGTGGCAACAGGGGTATTACAAACTACAGATTCCTTTCAGCAATGAGAAATTTTCACCAGAGTCTTTCTTGTTTGCTCACCTGTTGCATACTCTGTTATCAAGGCTGGAACAGCAAGCCCAGTGAAAGAAAGAAGTAAATGATCTTAAAAATTATAATTAGCATGCACGGAAAAACATTGTAGCTACTTCCTTCATTACATCCTCCCTGCAATGTCAGTCACTAGGACAAAAATTTTCATTTTCTGCTCTTTCTGATGTCACTGCATAAGTGAAAAACTTTTATTCCCTCATAGGCTGAAAACTAACAAAATTTCTTCTATAAAGAGAATAGAGGTCAGTGCCTAGGCAGGGTATTCCTGGATATTAAAAAAACCAAATCTACCACTGTGACAATACATCTCTTGTGGTTTTGAGAGGGTACTGTTCTTCATGGTATTTCCATTAATTAATTCAGGGGTCACTGGTTCAGTCTTCTTATTCCTTATGTTGTTGTGAAACCAATTTCTGCAGTAAAGATAAACAGTTTTGACAAATTGATTTACTTTCTTTTTTGAAGTGTTCCCAAACCTAAGAAGCTTCATGAACATCAAGTATATGCTCCTTTTATCTCCATACTCATTCCCACTTCAGCTTACACTCTTCTAACAGGCTTTTCCCTCTGAGTGATTGCCTTCTTCTGTAAACTTTCCTCTTCTATTCTTCCCCATGAAAAGCAGAAACTAAGAGCCAAATCATATTAGTTCTACAATACTTCGGTATCTAATTTTTGTTTGCTTTATAACTCATGAGAAGCAGGAATTATGCAGATTCACCAAAATCTATAATTAAGTTATTCCTGGTATTTCTTAAATTTAGTGAGCTGTAAAATCCATTGCATGTCCCATAGTTTATTACTTTCTTAATTGATCTCAGCTATGTCAGTTACTTCCTGTAACACATTTCTTACTGTCCTGGAATGACTTTGTGATGTTGAATTGTATCCCCATTTGTCTGTTTAGCCCACAAAAAAGTTTTGTTCCTTTAAGGCTGGATTTGAGAGTGAAGGGGGGAAGAAGAAGTGGTGGAATGTCTGAGGTGGTTGTTTTTCAAAGCAGAGACAGGAGTTCCATCGCTTTGTCTCCTGGACTGTGTCACTGTGGTGGACAGTGGGACAGAGCTCTCCTTTGCTTTTAGTTAGTTTTTGACTAACAGAAGCAGAGAAGTTCCCCGGAAAGTTTTTTCCTTTTTTCTGGAATTATTTGAACCTGCTCTGAACTGAGGACCTGGGGGAAGCACTAGGATCTTGCACCTGTGGCCATCGGGGCCTGGCCTGGGCAGTGGCGTTTTCCAGTGTCGGAGGGATTGAGAACTGAGCCGAGCTACCACCTACAGGAGAGAGACTTTGTGAATTTGTCATCTCCTCAGAGCAGCAAGAGGTTTTGCTGTTCGGGATTGTTCATTGGGTTTGCTTCCGGGCATGGGGGTTGGGTTTTGGAGATTTTCTCCCAAATTTATCCTAAACCATCTCCTACATTTCTTGCACACCATTTCTGCAGAAGTAGCTTGACACTGACCTCCAAGTTGCCTAGTATCTATTTATCTGCAAACATCATGACAATACAATAATTATCTCCTAACCTTTTGCCTAGAGCCCCTGTCTTGTTCCTCCACATTCCATTGCTAGATTCCTGATAGCAATCTGTTGATTGTTGAGAAATGCAAGATATTTTGGACCAGAATCTGTTAAACATGCGAGAATCTCATTTTGTTATCTTCAAGGTGGTAAGCTGCCTGAGCTGCCTTGCCCCGTATTACTTTTCTTGTGCTGCCAAAGCCTCTGTAGGTAGAATTCTCCTGAATATTTTGCCAAACAATTAATTGTAGAATGCTTTCATAATATGGGACAGACTGGTCACAAGCATTTTGATCTGGGTCAACTGAAAAAAATATGTGTGACAATACACCTGTCATTACGATGGCCATCATATGATTCAACTTAATCAGTTAATTACTGTTATTTAATCTGAGACACCTATTAAACAATTTTTGGAAAACGGACAAAAACGGAGGGACTTAAAATGCATTTAAAATTTTATTTTATTAAAAAAAAAGAAAAAAAGAAAAAAAAAGAAAAAAGTAAAAAGTTTGGTTGCTTAAGAAGTATTAAAATTTAGAGAATTTTGAGCACTAAACATGAAGCATGTCCACATGGCATAATACAATGCTATGCAGAGATAATAAGAATTAGCTGAAAGCAATGCTTTGTATTTTTCAAGGAGTTAATTGAGGATTTGGTGTGGAGAAAAGACACCAAAGAGAGAATTAGGGATTCAAAAGCTGGAGTAATTCTTGAGAATCAGCATAATCTTTCAAGAAGCATCAAGTTCTATGCCTTTATGCAGTATTTCTATAATATCTGAAATGCACCAATTTTGTCTTTCACACACAGTTTAGTAACATACAAATAGTAGTTTTTAGAATTTTATGTAATTGTCTGATGTTCAGCAGATAATATCAGCTATGATTTATTAAACAGACATTCATAGCCCCTACAGCTTCACTGAAACCTAACACAGTCTTGGTACCATCATACTAATGTGTAGGTATTTTTCCTGGTAAAATGTACTCTATTCAACTGTAACAAAACTTTAGACTGATAAAAATAAAGATATTTTATTTTTTAAAGTAAAAGAATAACTTCTGTGGTTTTCTATTCCAGACTATAAACCAGAAAAAGTACTTTCAAAGCAGGTATTTATTAGATATTCTAGCAAGAGTGTTTTGTACATATCTGTGATTTCATCACCTGGTTTCAGCACATTAAAAATAAGGAGTGCCAGAGCGTCCTTGAATTGAACTCCTGAATCAATGAGTGTTTTGTCATGCTGAGAATGGAAACTTCCAAGGAACTGGCTAAAATGCTACTACATGTCACCCTTTTCTCTGAGTCAGCTCCTGAATACTTCACTGACCCTGGTGTAACCAGAATTTCCAGTTTGGCTGGGACAGCCCTAAAATATTTCAGTGGCCAGCTGATATGGTTCTGCTATTTTTCCACACCACATGAAGGAAACAGGATACTCCTGCTCTCACTTTAAGCCTTGCATGGGAATGCAGGCTTTTGCAGCACAGTAGTAAGAAACAGGGACTCTGACACAGAGTTGTGATGTAATACAAATCTGATGTTTTACTGCAAAACAAGATGAACAGAGTATGTTCTACTCTGCCTTAAATGTTGGTCAGTATGATGAATCCTCAAAGCTTATGTTCAGTTAGGTAAACTGACAGGAGCCCTATACAGGTGACGTAACACGTGCTCCCTTTTCTTTATTCTGGTTTCTGTGCCTGTACGCATATCCTAAAAAAAAGAAAAATACTTTTCACTGACAGTAACTAAAGGTAAAGTGGCATAAGTAGGGAACAGATGCTCTTCACCAGCTGCCTGAAACAGCACCCGAGTTTTCCCACTGAAGGTAGGAACTATCAATTTTTTCTTCTCTTGACTGACAATGCCAGCAGACATGTTCAACACTAACATTTGATTATGTTTTTGAAAGAAACATGTCTACTAGAGTTAACTATTCTAAATTTCCATAGAAGTAATTAAATTCGACTTGTTCAAGGTCCAACCCCCTTTCCAACATCAGCTAGTAACAGAAAAATGAAGACTTAGTACGAAGGATGGGTAATATTTTAGCTGGATCATGGTAGCCCATCATGATTACTGATAAAAATTATTAATGTTACAACTGTTTGAGAAAATAAGATAGAAGTCGTCAGTTAGACTTCCATGAAATTACTTAACCACATAGTTTTTAAACAAATATTTCCTTGACTTGGTACTTCTTAACGTCTTCTCAGTTATTGAGATTGTAAACCTTTTGTCCAAAGCTACAGAAACTGAAAAAGAAGTCACTGCGTGCCATCGTGTGGATATCTCAAGAACAGCACATCTGTTCTGAAAAGATGGATTCATTAAAAAATAAAAATAAAAAGGTATGGGGAGGAGGGGGAAGAACACAAACGTGTATGTCTTTGAATACAAATACCGTGAGGAAATTAATTTCAGAAAATAAAGGGGTTTTGTTTTCGTATCTTGCTTTTCAGTTAAAACAAACCAGCAATGCTAATGGCCATGAGGTCACACTGTCAACTATTAATGGTCGGTCATTTTTAAGCACTAGGCAATGACTTCAAGATTTAGACTTCATATCCAAGACAGTAGTAATGAATTTAATTGTTATCATTAAAAGGATGGCGGGAAATTAAGATAAATAAAAGAAGGAAAGAAGAGGAGAAGTTTGAGGAAAAATCACTTATAAATTTTTTTGCCTTCTTATATAAAACAGCTTGTGTTCACAGCTTCCAAGAACAGTCAGTGCTTTATAATACGATATATGTCAGTTTTTAAAAACAATTCACATTTTAAACAGTTATTTACTTGGAATACAATTAAATACAAGTACAAGGCATAGATGTTTACATTCCTTTTCCACATCAAAAAATAGCAAATCAAATTAGAGATAAATCCTAAAATATTTCTATGATTTATATCAAACTGTTGAAATTAGAAACCGTGTTCTAGAAGCAGGGAAAGAAAATAAAGCGCCAATTCACTCCATGGATTTTCTGATGGTGTTTCTGGATAGCAGTTATGTGTTTAAACACAAATATGTTTATGTGCAGCACAGCAGTTCTGTAGGAGAGCCCAGAACTCAAATGGCCTATAGTATCACTGATACAAAGAGAATGCTGGCGGGCTGGTTGCTCTGTAATTTACCAAGATTATGGACATCTTTCACAATAATACTATTTTGAAGTCATGCAATCTCAAATTTATTTAAGTTGCATCAGGCAGGGCAATAGAAAAAAGGGTGCTAATCATCTAAATACACTATTAAGCTTTATCAACACGAAGAGCAACTGAAGAAAGGAAGTGAAGGAGGAGAAATTCTCAGTTCCCCTTCATTTTCCTTTGAGTGAACACAGAATGAGCACTGCTATCTTGGTGGCATTTTCCCAAAGGAGATGGCTGCACTAGCGGCAGTAATGGCAGAAGGGGAGAGGTGACCGCGTTGGTAAGGCAGAGGTGAGGAAAATCGGTTTGGGTTTTGGGTTTGGTTTTAGTTTAGTTTGCTATCGGGGTTTGGTTGTTTGGATTACTGCTTTTGTTTTAAGCAGGCAACTGCGGTTCGCTGGAGCTTGTCACAAAAGAAGACCTGTTCTCGCGGCCTTCCTGAATGTCTGCTGCGCACTGAAGCATTTGCCCTTTTCTGAGGGAAAAGGCAAATCTAGGGCTTCGAGTCTGCAACAATCCCTATCTCCATGCGTGGGCGCGGGGCGCGGGGTGCGAGGTGCAGCGCTCAGGTACGAGAGTCGGCATGTGGCAGCTGGGGCACAACAGCGACAGCTGTCCCTGCGCTTTCCCTCGAAGAAGAAACTGCAGGACAGGCCAGACCCGGCTGCCCTCGGAGAGCCGAGTGAGACCAAACCCGTGGGCTGCGGCATAGTGGAGACCGCAGGGCGCTGCAAGGTCCCGCTCCTGTAGGGAGCGCCATCCAACCCCGGACAGGACCGCCATGCAGCTCCGGCCCGTCCTGGTCCGCCGCGCTCCGGACAGGACCGACATCCAGGACCGACATCCAGCTCCGGCTCGAGGACCCGCTCCGGACAGGGCAGCCATCCAGCTCCGGCTCGCCCCGCCCACTCCTGCCCCGCCCACTCCTGCCGGGATCGCCGTCCCCCGGCGAAGGGCGGGCACACTGGGCATGCGGCGCGGGCACGTCCACTGCGGAGGGTGGGCAGGAGCCGCCGGACCGTCGTGAGGAGCGCGCCGGCCGGTTCCTCCCCTGTCGTTGGTAGCGCCCCGTGCGGGGGGCGGTGGCGAGCGGCGCAGCGGCGCGGCGGGCCCGGGGCGCCGGCGTCTCGGAGTCTCAGCGCGGGGCCATGAGGCACCTGCCATACTTCTGCCGCGGGGAGGTGGTGAAGGGCTTCGGCAGGGGCTCCAAGGAGCTGGGTATCCCCACCGGTGAGCGGGCGCGGAGGGCCTCCCGGAACAAGACGCGCGGGGTGTCCGCGGGGCTGGCCCCGCCGTGGGGTTGGGGGGTCCGCGCCGGGTGCTCCCGCTGGGCCCGGGGTGCTGCAGGCGGTCGCTGTCGCGGCCCTCGAGCGGAGCCGGGCCGTGCTCCTGCCAAGCAGCGCTGTGACTAAGCTCGCCTGACCTCGGCGCCCTCCCGGCTGCCCTGCACAGCTGGCTGCACTATTGTCACGGCCCTGCCTTGTTACCTACCCCCGTTTTCCTGACGTTTCCCCCCGCCGCTGCTTAGAGTCTTGCACCTTCCCTCCTGTTATTCCCTGCAACCCAGTCTGTAAAGAGGATTCCCTGAATCTTGGCGCTTGTTCCTTTCCTTTTATCATCTCGTGATCGTCACGATGTACAGGATGTAGATAAGTGTCACGTTCTCGGTGTGGCAGCCTGGGAAATACCCCTTCGCATAAACCTCCGAAAGGAATAAGAAAGGGAGTAGGCATTGGGAATCGCTGCAAGGAAAAAAGTTTAACGGAAGTAAAGCAGTATTTGAAACATAGCAGGTGGCTTGGCCTACAAACAATATATTTTCCTGTTGCCCATCTCTGTTTCAGTTGTTTAAATGCAGGCAGATTAATACTACAAGAGAATTTTGACCTTGCTTAAACAGACACTGAAATCAGTAGTCATACTACACTACATCTAACAGACGTGAAACTTTATAAGACCGCTGTTGTGGTGCTGTATTTCTGACATCTGTTTCTGAGAACGTGTCACATTTTCCTCGATTGTTTATAAACAATGTGTTGGTATTAGGGAACAGGGGAATGAAGCTGTTACTGTCTGTGAGCTTTGATAAAAATTTGGTAACTGTCTATTCTTTGAAATCAGTTTGGTATCTTGCATGAAGAGGTCTGTTCAGCTGGGAATTAGAGGTAGGATAGTAATTTTGAGAAAAGGTTGAATTCAGTCTAAAGGAAATTTTATTTTACAATAAATATGCAATTGTCAAAGGAAATCTCAAATCCACAGATGCCTCAGGAAAGGAACTTGTGCAAAATTGGCAGATGATTAAACAATCATCACATTTGCTTCTACATAGTTTATTTCATTAGAAAATATTTTACTAATAAATAGTTCTGAGATGCTATTTTATAGTGCAGAGGAAAGTTGATGCTTTTCCCTCTCGTTTTTCATCATAGTAAAGCTGTGGTAATTGTCCTAAGAATGAAATGTGTCTTGGCTGTATGTATGATGTATTTATTAATATTATTGCGGAAGAGAAAGAAAAGTATACAATACAGTGTGTGTTTATGTAGGAGATGTAAGAACTCTGCTATTGCCACAGTGACTGAATTTTATGAAGCCATTTTATACTTTGCCAGTGGTACGTTGCATTATTCTTATCGTCACCAGTGTTATGTTTGTAAATAGTACATAGGCAGAGGTTGGCTTTTAAGTATTTGAAGATCCTCTTATATATTTGATTTACACAAAGTCACTCACACTTTGTAAAATTTTTACAGCTAACTTTTCTGAGCAAGTAGTTGAAAGCTTTCCATCTGATATCCCTACTGGTATATACTATGGATGGGCCTGTGTTGGAAATGGAGATGTGCATAAAATGGTTTTGAGCATAGGATGGAATCCCTTCTATAAGAATATTAAGAAATCAGTGGTAAGAATTTGCTTTTTGTGTGATTTTTTATTGCAATGAAAGACTGGATGAATTTTAACCAGATCTGCAGAATTTGATTGATGAATGATACCTAGAAATTTCTGTGCCAGTAGAAATGCATTTGTTATCCATATAATATTTATATTCTGTTAAGAATATCCAGAAAGTATACGCATGAAGTTGAATAAAATTTTTCTTTCTTCTATTCCACCATTTCTTGACTACTTCCAAAATTAAAGTGTAGCAGTACTTGAAATGATGGTTGCTTGACTTGCTGATAGCAAATTAAGCATCAACTTGGTAAATGCATTGAAATGAGAGCCCTAGTATAAGCTGGGACATCGTAATAATCTGTTGTTCTTTGCAATGTATCTACATTTCAGATAGGAGATGCTGGGGCAGCTTATGTATAATGATGTTTTAATTAATTCTTCTTTAATGGAATCCATACATGAGATGCTGCAGCTTAATGTACACAATAAATACAATGAAGGCATATAAGGACATAAGGCTGAAGAAGTTAAAATTCTGAGCTGTGACAGCGGAGGTGTTTTTTTTTTTGCTGTCACGTGCTGGTGCTTTTCCTGAGTTTTGAAGACCTCTCTTTTATTTGTTGAAAATAATTTTATTTGTACATGAATCTCTGCTTCTAAGTGTTTGTCTTAGGCAAATGTATACTTTAAAAATTTTTAGCAGATAGCTTTTCTGAGCAAGTAGTTAAAAGCTTCTCAAATGACAACTCTGCCAGTAGATACTATGGATTCGCATATTTTGGAGATGAAGATGTGCATAAAAAAGTTCTGAGTGTCACATGAAACTGTGTCTTTGTCTGGACTTGCTCTTCAATTTACTAATTCAGTTCTGTTGGGAGATAGTTGTAAAATCTCTCCTTGAGCCAGCTATTTTTATCGAAGTCTTGGGAGCTATTTGATGTATCTACTTGTTGATGAAACATTAACATTTCCTGCCTTAAGTGTCTTACCTCTGAGAAGTTTTGAAGCATTTCTCCTGATTTCTGGAGGTGTGGGCTTTGGTTTTTTATAATTGGACTTTTTGTTGTTTTGGTGCTTTTGTTGTTGTTGTTTTTCTTTCTTTTTCTCTTTATATACTTTTTACTCTTTAAGGGAGGATTTTTTTTTTTTAAATTCCATGCGGAGTGCTTCCTAATACAAACTAAAACTCTGGTCATTTAATTTTGGATTATCCATGCTGTACTAACTGTCCCTTTTATTTTTTATCTGTTGAGGAAAATTGGAATGTTGGATATTAGGCCTACATGCTTACAGAGAGGGAAATAAACTCCTAAATTCATAATAATTGTCCACTTATTCTCTTCCTTTAGGAAACACACATTATCCACACCTTCAAAGAAGACTTCTATGGAGAAATTCTTAGCATAGTCATAACTGGATATATTCGACCAGAAAAAAACTTTGATTCCTTAGGTCAGTACTGGAGGTCTCCCTCAAACTAGTTTCTTTTTTGCCTTACTTAAGTTGGTTCTGTATTTTCCCTGTACCTCCTTCCATCATGAGATGTTTTATTGGTTAACCTTTGAATTTTCAGTAAAATGTTTTTGTAATTTAAAAAACCTGCACTTCTCTTTCACTTGTCTGAGGAGTAATGTTAAAATCATGGGCTTGTCATAAAAGTAAATTTCTTCTTAAAATGCAATTTTGTTAGTATTGAAACAGAACTGCTTAAGGTGTCTTTTGGCAAATGAAGAGGATAGTGCTGGTAATGGGTAACAGTTCAACTTTAGCATGTTAAAAAAAAACATTTTAAAAGCAGAGAATTCTCCCTTTCAAACCTCAGTTATATTCTACTTCAGTGATTATTGTTTGATATTTGTTGATTGTTGTTTTGTGGTGTCTTATTTTCACTTGTTACTGTGTTCAGTATAAAAACCAACTTTTAAATATCCCTATTCTTACCTTTTTCAGATGCACTCATTTCAGCAATTCAGGAAGACATTGAAGAAGCAAAAAGACAGCTGGATCTACCAGAACATCTTAAACTCAAAGAAGATAATTTTTTTCATCTGCCAGAAGGCAAAATAGTAAACAACCGCTGAGAGAAAACCCATAAAGCAGTTTTTTGTGGGTTTGTTTTTTTTTTTTAATTTTGTTCCCCGTCATGGAGCTTTTGTATTTGCACTGCTCTCGTAGATGCTTCTATGTCATATGTCTGTTTGGTAACTGAGATCAGAACCAACTGTACAAGATTATTTCAGTTTTCTTTGGTTAAGTCATCATTAGACCAGTCACAGAAAAGAACTAGAAGATTGTAATAGATAGATAGATGGATCAGATACTATAGATTGTTATAGATAAACTATGTATCCTAAAGTTGCCAGATCTTTAGAAATCTGAGTACATTCAGAGCATGACCAAAGTTCATTGTGGCCCTAAGGTGTGGTTAGCTCATTTAATGAAGAGTGTCTCTTCTTAACATAATGTTAAAAGTTTCTGGTTTTAACATAATGTTAAAAGTTTCTTTTCCCATTTTTGTGCTGTTCTTAGATATGGATTTTATCTTGGAAATTGTTGGTATTGATTGACTCAGAAAATCCCTGTGGGTAGATATGATTAGATAACAATAGCAAGATTAATTGTCTATAGTTCTTTTTTATGTACTACACAGCTATTGTGACTGAAGCTGTTACTTTAATTGAAATTATTTAAGTTTATTTGAAATGGAAGAAATTGCTGTTGCTCATTGTGTTGCTACAATCTGAGCTGTGCTTCTTCACACTTGACTGAACATATGATAACACATGATTTGTGCAGTTTAATTATGAAGTGTTTCAATTTCAAGAAATGAATAAAAGAGTGAAATCTGATAAACCTTAAGGTTCAGGTGGAAAAGATGCAGAAACAATATAACAAGACTTCTGCTCATTGCACCTTAAAGGAAAATAGGTAGTGAGACACAAATTTGCATTTTATGTGCTGCTAGTATTTTTCATAGGAAAATCTTGAGGTTTTTCACTGCACTGTAATGAAATGTCTGACTTCAAGGTTGGCATTATTGTCAGGCACAGAAAAATCTCATCAACACTCTGCACTAAGTGCAGGTAAGAGCCAAGGTTTTGGCAGACCAAGTAGATGAATACATAAATGAAAGTCTTTGGGGATTTATTGCATAATATATCAATGCTGTAGTGAATATTGGTTATTTTTTGCAAGTAGTTGCAGAGAGTCTTACTCTGAAATGTGGGGATACAAGTAGGGATTGGACTAGATGATCTCTGAAGGTTCCTTACAACCCTAACTATTCTGTAATAGGTAAGTGGAAGGAGTACTGTGAGAGTTGATGGTAATTCAAAAAATACTTTGTAAAAAGTGTGGAAAGTGTGATTCAGTATCTACTCTTCTTTTCCTCTGATAGTTTTTTCTATCTCTTGGTGAATAGAAGCAGCTTTGCTACAGTGACATTCGCCTTTGTGACTTTTTGATGTCACCCTGTAATGAAATGCAAAGTACTTCTTTAAATATGTCTCAACTGTGATTCTCTGTCTGAACTATGATGTTCAATATGGAACGCACAATTTCTGTAGTGACATTTGGTTAATCTATTCCTTGTCCTACCCTATTCTAATCCTACTTTTCACTCTAGAATTTAAGAGAGTTTTAGCAAGGTAGCTGTTTGGGTCTTTGTGGCAGGTGCTGTCAAGATGGTGATTTCACTTCATATTGCTTTAAATTCTAGCCAGTATCATGGGCTATTATTAGGGAAGAGGTCTTGAGGAAATCAGGAGGAATCTTCATTTTGCCTAAACGAATTGTTCACCAGTGCTGTTGATAGCAGAAGCAGATATGATACGTGTGGGAGAGAGGGACATGGGACAATACACTTTCTTTTAAAGGAGAAGAGAAATAATTTAGTGGGCTTTTTACTGTATAACATGTTGGAAATTTCTAAAATGTGTGTAAAGAATTGTCTTGCAAGATTGATGATTGGAATTTTTAAAAGGAGAGATAAAAGGAGAATTTTTTTTTTGTTAAGAGTTTATGCATTCTTCAGATTGTAGTAATGTTAAAATTATATATTTTACTACTCCTTTTACAGAATAAACAGAAGCCACACTAGTCAACAGTGTATTTTGTCGACGATAGATTGTTGTTCATCATGATACCGTAGCTAAACACTCATAACTGCCTTTAAAATTGATTTTTGCCAGTAATGTCTTGGGTCTGTTGAGGAAACTATGGTGCCTTAAGCTGATTCTGAATAATACTTTCTGTATCTGCTAATAAATGCCACTATCAAAAATTCAATTCACCACTCGGTTACAGAACTGCTGTGATAGAGAACAGTACCTAGGGGAAAACTTGAGAGACTTAGTTTGCTCTCATATCCAACTGAGGTATGATACTGGATACACTGAACTAAGAAACTGCTCTTTGTGTGTTTGTCTTCAAAGACAGTGTGCTAGTACATCCATTTGGCTGAGTGTACCTGACCATATTATTTAAGGGAAAATGTTATGCATCACTCTTTAAGCTCAATACATAATTTATCGCACAGTATAAACTTTATGAAGGGTTATATATTTTTATTATGTACAAGTAGCTGTATTTTGGTTGATGTTGTTGCACTGTACCATTACTAAAAGGAACTGTAATTGACAAAGTTATCCTTGTCTTTCCTTTCTTTTGCCACTCCTAGCAATGTTATGTATCTCAGATTTAGATAAAGTTTTGTGGGGGCGACTTTTTAATCTTCATATGATTTTGTATTCCTCTTTGTTACTGAAGGTGCAATGATTAAATCCCAAGTGGGTTCCTTAGAACTCTGTCAAAGTTGCATGGTGATCATGAGGTCTTTAGGTGTATCTAACAAAAAAATCCTCTTAAGAATTACAACTTAAGAATTAGTCTTTCTCCCAATTAATTCCTTTGTAAAGATACATCTTAAGTGATTAGCAGCTCTAAAGCTGTTTATTATCGAAAATGTGAAGGGACTGTTTTAAGGCTCAGTCTATTCTCTTAGCCATCTGACCATACTGACAACAAATTACAGCACTTTCAGCACGTGTTCTTCATAGCGAGAAACTATAAAGAGCATCCTCTTCTGTAGTATTATGTATCCAGCAATGCTAAGAAAATTGCTTTGTTGTTTCCCGTTAAGGTAGATTACCCACTGAGTGCTATTTATTCCCTTTGGCATAGTTTGAAAATGCTGAACCACCTTAAAAGATAAGTGGAGAATTTTGGTTGTAATGCACTGTGCTTATTTCAGTTCTCTGTAGCCCGAGAAGATCGTAAAGAAGACAGAAGTCCTTTTTGCCAGTACTTCAGGACTATATTTCACTTCGCAATAAAATCAGATTCTCTGTTTGTGATGAAACACTAGTTAAACCACTGGAATTTAGATAATTAGGTGTTGATGATTAGGTGTTGATTATAGAATATTTCCAGTATTTTTAAAACAATTGAGGAATGCTGTGGAGGTGCTTGGTGGAAGAAGTCATGTCATAAATGCAGTTCCGTTGGGAAACATACTACAAGATTATGACAAAAAACATCAGCTTTGAGGAACACAGATGCACCAGGTAATACCTACAAGTACTGTATTATGAATTGCTTTCCAACTGTAATTCCATCGTAGTAAACTACTGGCGCCCATCCCAGTGACACTAGATAAATCTTTTTTATGACTGTGTGTTTTGGTAGGGATTGGCATGGTTCTTGAAAGAAGTGCAAGGGCACACTTTGCGTGGATTGTTGTAGGAGTTACAATGCACTCACATACATATTGGCAAAGGATTTGCTCTCTAAAGAGTGGACAGAAATATAATCTCCTAAAACAGTGTGCATCTGAAAGCCTACCAAATAGTTAGGTAAAACTTTAGACAAACTGCTTTTAGAAACCATGCCCTTGTCGTGTTCTTTGTTGTCTGAAATCGTGAGCTCAGCCTGCTAGGAAAGGTTTAAATACAGTGCAGTAATTCTGTATGAAAGGCAGCATAGAAAATCCGTGAATTAGTGAGAATTTCTCTAAAATGCTGACTTTCTTCCTATTCACATTCATCTTCCTTGTCCCCCAGAAGTCCATTTTGAAAATTATATTGAACTGTTGCCGTCCTATCCCATATGTGCTATATCTTCATCTCCAGTCTCCATCACTTGATGCTCTTTTGGTAGTCACTTGTGTGTGCAGGAAGGGCTTTGGATTGATTTACAGCCTCTCATACCTTCCTCCTTTAACAGCTGTGGCTCTGCCTTGCTTTATTCTCCAGATCCATGTAATGATTCCGTGTAAAAGAAAAGCCAAATCAGCTGGTAAGAAAGTAAGTGGTTTGGATTTTTGCTCTGGTGGTAGAATGGATTATAGTACACAGTCATCTGATAACAGCAATTAAAAAAAACTGAAATTATGTGAGCTCAAGTAGGAAGAGTCTTAGCTTTAAATGACCTGGTAGAAGTGTAGGTTAGAGAGCCACTTTTAATGTTTTGGAGATATTGTCTTACCCTTCCAATACCTCAGTTGTACTCTCGCAGCTGGGATAGCATAAGGCTAAAGAAAAGGGGATTGGTAGGGTATAGGATTTTTATTAAAGATTAAGAGCAGTCAGAAGCAGAGAAGCTAACAGGGACACAAACACAACTTCTAACATTAGGCTAGAAACAGAAAACACTCAGAGACATTTTTAACTTCAGTATCTAGAAAAAATTGAAGACTAGTTGTGTGTCTGAGCCTGCTTTTCGCCATTGTATCTGCTTGGTTTCATCACATTTTTTTCACTCCACAAATCTATATGCAAGATGCTGTAGCTGTTTCAAAGCGAATGAGGTGATTTTGGTATGATGATACAGGTTGCTGTGCATTGAAATAGATACTTTCTAGTCAACTCTTATATAAAAAGCACAAGTGTTTTAAGAAAAGCAGGAGGAAAGGTGACGTCACACATCAGCTGCAAGTAAACCTGGCCTATTCTGGTGACAGAGCAGAGGCATTGTGTTGTGTGCCTTCAGCTCAGCGCCACACTTCTGCACTTTCCTGCTTTTCATTTTTAAATGTTAGCCTAGCCAGTCATAAAGCCCTTAAATGCCAGTAGTGCTCTTCAGCAAGGTCATAGCTTGGGGTTATTGCTACAGTCAAAGCAGTCTGGGCTATCTGCCAGTTGGAAGTCACTACAGCAGCATGGGCAGCAGCCTTCTTCACTGTACAGTGGCACGTTAGCTGGACACAAAACAAGAACAAAAATAAGAATATTAAAAGATAACCTATCCTTACAGTATATTCTCCGTTGTTCACATTGTATTCAATAGTTAAAAGTTCAGTGTACAAATTACTGGAGGAAATGGTTCCAAATGGTCACCTCTTATCCTTGTGTCTCCTGGACTTTGTATTCATCTGCGAAACCCTGAGTTGATAAAGTTTATCTGTATGCATAAGGTACACACCCAAATGCTCTCTTTCCTAGGAGAGCAGTTAAGGCAATATCACAATACAAAAAAAGTAATCTGACTTCTCTTCATACACACTGAGCACTTTTGTTGGTCTTCACAAAGAATCACGTGTGAGATCTCCAGCAGGAGAAGGTCAAAATATTTAAAAAGAAAAGAATCCTGAACCTGGTCTTGAAACTGTGTACCCACAAAGCAGATTTTGTGGGTGTTTTGGAATTTGTGAAAAAGCTCTTCATGAACTGCAAGGACTATGATTGACTTTTGCCTTTTTTCTTTTTCCCTGTTAATCATCATTCTATCATCTGCCCTGAAGAGGGGTCCCAGGGAATTGTAGAGTCCTGTCAGGGTTTTTCATATAATGCATATAACAGAAGAAATATGTAGACTGTCAGGACAAATGTGGGATTACAAAGTACTGAGCCTCTGCAGACATCAGCAAAGTGTCAGATGCCGTAGCCTGTGCTGCATAATTGAGGGTCTGAAAGGAAAAGTGAGCAATGGCAAAGGAGTTCAGGAGGAATATAACTCTCCTGGTCTATAAGCTATACTAAACATTTAACACTTCTATTTGATATGCTTCATTGACTTTGGTCTTTGTTTAAGGAAATGAGGCTGACCTTTATTGTGAAAAACTTTGTAGCCTTTAACCAATTACATTCATAGGACCATTCTCTCCTCTAAGCTGATTGCCCAGGGTTCTTATTTTCTCTTGTCAGCTCTAGTCTGTGCAAGTGTCAGCCACAGCTAATTGTGGTGCAGGGGGGAGTTTCAAGGGCAAGTAAGCCATGCATCTGCCTCTCCTGGTGAGGTCAGAGGCAAAAGAAGAGCAGATTGGGACACTCAAAACTTGAAGTCAGTTTCAGTGAGCAACAAGAGCATATAGGGAGCCAGACTGCACCTCTCTGGGGTCTCCCAGCAGTAGTCACCTCAATGCAGAAGTGGAGCAAGATGAGCCAGAAGATGCCAGCTTAAGGAGAAGGATGTAATGGGGCAGGAAGGAAAAGCAGTAACCAGGTCCCTGAGATTGGAAACAGTCACTTGAGTCACTGGGTCCAGGTGCAGCATATTTACCTTGATGCTAGTGAGGATGCCTGACTGAAGGGCTGCTGGCAAATTTTTCTGAGAGGTAGAAATCAGGATTGTTAGAAAGGGCTGCAGTTAGGGCAAGTGTCTATCACATGGAAGCCCAGCACCAAATCCCAACTCCGCTACATGTTTTTTTTTATATTTCTGCGTTCTGAAGGGCTCAAATCCTTTCCAGCTGAGCACATCAGCCAGTCAGGTAGTGGGGAGGAAATACACTGGCTACAGAAGCACAGTAACTTGACCAATTTCAAGGTCTCTCTTTTCAGAGATAATTGTGTAACTACAAGATTAGAGCATCTTTATAATCAGAGTGTTAGCAAAATTATTGCTGACTACCCTAGAAAAAAAAAGCCACTACTATTCAGAGTGGTCTGTCCCACTAAGTCATCCCGCCATGCGAACTTAAGCCAAGTGCAGGTGGAGAGGTGTGCCTCATGCCCAATCTCCTGGGGCTGCAGAGACCATCCCAGGGCTCCATGATTTCTTGAAGAAAGCTTCAACTAGCCTCTTTGCTGTATTTAACTATTAGTTAAGTATTTTGGTATAGATTAGTAGTACCACTAGCTACTGCACTAGTAGTGTGAAGAATTAGAGACACAAAGACTTTTTGAAATGCCTTTTCCATTTTCCTGTAAGTTTCATCCTTCCTGCAGAGAATGATCATTTTGTTCTGTGTTCCTTAGCTGTTTTCAGTGGAAGGATGTGGATGTCTTGCAAAACTTCCTGCAATGGCAAGGTCCGAAGTGTTTAGATAACTTCTTTTACTGATATACTGTCTATATTTACTTTTTAAAAATTTCTTGCTGAAGATTCATTTTTCTACAGGCCAGATTAAAACGTAGAGCAACCCAGTCTGTCTCAATGTCCCTGGCGGTAAAGTGTAGTCCAAGTCTCTCTCAAGCCTCTACATGTACCTAGCTATGCTAGCACACAAACATTTTAGCTTGCTTACACATGTAACACTCCAAGTAACTTGCTGATGACCTCTCATCCCTCTTGTGAGATGCAGAAATTCACTGTCACCAGACTTTGAGAGACTATTTTCTACCTTCACATTTTTTCTTTACTGTTATTGAACAAATCCTTACAGAGTATTTGTGTCATCTCTATGAATATAAGGAATACCCTGAGAAAGCTAAATGTTTGATCTTAATTGTGTTCAGTTGAGCATTTTCCATTCTTCTATCCCCACTGTCATGTAAATCCTAAGATTTTTTCTCTCCTTTTAGAAACTAGTCATTTGGCATGCTCTGAAAAAGTGTTGAGGAGTTGATGGTATATCAGACAGCCATGTAGTGTAAAGGAATGTGTTTCCCTTTACTCTAAATTACCTTATCTGAAGTAAAGACTACTCCCTTTCTGGTGTCTGCCTTCAGTCCTCCATTCTGTTGTCAGTGATTTCTAAAATCTATGTAACATGTAATATATCTCATTTTTCTTCTTTGCATCCATCTACTTTACCTTGGCTTATATTTTGTTTAATTTCTGTGTAGTTTTAAAAATTTAACCCTGATTATGAGTGTAAAGAACTAAACCCAAACCCATGACTGAATTACAGTTAAAATTGACCTTGATCCTGATAGGGTAATGGTTGTAATATAAAAAACCCCAATAAAATAGGCTTCTTATCTTGTTAAATCAAGAAGATATTAACTACCACTGAAGAATACAGTTTTAAAAACATTTGAAGCTTGCAAGTAAAAATAAAGATTTTTTAAGGTGAAGTACAGGCCCCCTGCCCCCTGCTTTTAATATTTGCTCCTTTAGTAGCTTTTGTTGTTGTCTGTAATTGTTGCCAGTCACCTGCAGAGGGGAATATACACAAGCATGTGGTCTTAATATGTTTAACAAGTGACAGCCTTTAATGTTACAATCAGATATAGATGTTTAAATGCCTCAATTTGTGCACTTCTCTTGCCAACAAAAGGATTGGAATTAGACTTTTTTTTAATGTCTAAAATTTCATACAATGAGCAGTTGTGATACAGAAGATTTTCCTACTGAAACCTGTGCAGGGTATTACTTCTAGTAATATAACTAGAGGTTCCCCCAAAATAACCTCACAAAATTGCAAAGAAAATCAGAACAGGTAAAATGTTTGTCCTCGGCCTTTGAACCACTGCTAAATGAAAAGAGCAAATGACTGAGTTTAGTCATATAAAGATCTTTAACTTGTCAGTTAAAATTTTACTCAGGAAAGCATGACAGGTTGTTGCATAATGCTGCAGAACTGATTAATTAATAACAGAGTTTCTTGCCTTCGTGGGAAGACTGCGAGTTTGAAGACTTCATCTCTCCTCTTCCAGCCTTCATTCATCCTTGCATAAAAACGAGTCTCATGTAAAGACAAATTCTTACTCATATCTTGTTGAACTGTTTTGTTGTACTGTTTTCTGCTCCAATGTCTACTACCATGCTTTACTTGAGGATCCTGTCTCTGTTTAAAAAGTTCCATCTGAAACTCTTCTGGTTGTATGAGAAACATGTAAAAATCCCATGTTTATGATACATGAATCTGAAATTTTAATGAAATCACAGATGAGAGGCTTCTGTGAACTAACCATAATCTGTAAATGAAAGCTTCACTCCAGATGTACCACTCCATTTTATTATTGTTATGGTCTTACAGATTTTTAAAGACAAAAATGTACTGTTTCAGACCTACTGAATTGGTTTTATCAATATCAAAATACTTTTATCAATATAAAAAATATTAATACTTTCTTGTTGGTTGGTGTTTGGTGTTTGGGCGTTTCTATATGTTTTTCTTTCACCTAAATTTAAATATCTTCTCTTTAAAAATCCTGTTCAGGCCAGGCTCTGCCTTAGTGTCACATTGATTCTTGCGACTTTGTCAGAACGTTGACTACTTTCATCCAGCTCATAACCTCTATTTCTGGAAACCAAGAAACTGATCACACTGTGCTATTTTTTGAGCTAAGGCTTAATTAATTTAAGAAGCCACTGTTGTGCTCTGCCCATTCAGTCTATTCCAGCCCTAAAACTTTTCATAGTTCTTGGAAATTATCAGTACAAAACCTGAAAATTGCTACAGAATTTGTTAGTGGGAAGACAGTAACACCCTTCCAAATGTTCACTTGGATCTCATTACTGCAAGGTGTAGGTGGCTTGGTCTGATGGCACTATGAATGCATTCTTTTTTAGACGTTATTTTTTTTTTCCAGATACCTCCATGAAAACACACAGAATGGGTGACAAGGAAACACAGTTAGTCTAATATAATGCAATTCTAAACTGGAAAAACTAAGTTCTCAGTCCCCAAATCTGCCCATACTTCCTGTGCTAATCTTATATTTTTTGAATTATACCTTTAATTATACTCTTTTCTCAGCTATGATTTTTTTTTCTGGATTCTGCTGGGATATAGCATGGTCTGATATAGGTGCTTTTATTGTAAATGGTAATTGTAAATTGTAATTGTTTGTTTTGTTGTTTTGGGTTTTTTCCTCTCTGCAGGAATATGTCTTACAGGATGACTCCAATTTCATGCTAGAAGAAAAATGATGATGGTCTGTCATTCTGATATTCTACTACAGCGCAAGCTAAGAATAGATCACAGCAAAGGCAATCATCACCTCTTTCTGCAATAGTAGCTTTCTTTGAAGCCTCCTAAGTGAAAGTTGGTTCCAAGCGACTGGAGAGATTTGTCCAGATTACAGCTGGAGGTATTCCACCTGCAGGCACATTTGAGACAGAACTCAGAAGAGTAAAGAGTATAAAGTAAAAGAACAGTGTGGTCATGTTTCTGTGGTCTCGGCAAACATTTCTGTTTTCATGTGCCTACAGCAGTGCAATTTTAAGCTATGACTACCACCTTTGATACCTTCTGCAGAGCCAGATTTTACGAGATTTTTTTTTACCTTTTCTGCTAGGATCACAAAGTTATTCATTCACTCTTAAAAGTGCTTCAAATGTGTAGTGTTGCTTTATGGGTTTTACCCATCTGTTTTAAGAATAAATGTTGGTTCCCCTACCAATAAGGAACATCTGCTCTTTTTTAGACTCTAAAGGAAGAAAAGGATTTCTACTCCATTTAGAAATTGTCCAGAACTGGTGACAAATACAGTAATTTCATGAATACAAGCTGCAGCAATTTGACCAAAATTTTGGTGGAAACCCGGAAGTGCGGCTAAAAGTCGGGGGCGGCTAATATGTGAATAATTTTCTGACATTTACAACCCCAGACGTGCCAGCCAGGGCACCGAGCCAAGCACCTGCCAGTAAAAGCCGGCATTCCGCAATTGTTACAGTGTTACTGTGTTGCCCTGGCTCCCTGCAGGCAGCACGGGGGGCAGGGAGAGAGGCAGGAGAGCTCTCTTTCCTCCTCTGCCGCAGCCCAGGGGAGAGACGGGGGGGCCCCGTGCCCCCATTGCCGCGGCTCAGAGGAGCGGGGGGGGCCGCGCCGCCATTGCCGCGGATCTGGGAGGACGGGGTGGGGCGCGCCGCCATTGCCGCGGCTCGGGGAGGATGGGGGGGGGCGCGCCGCCATTGCCACGGCCCGGGGAGGATGGGGGGGGGTGCACCGCCATTGCCGCGGCCCGGGGAGCCGACGGGGGCCCTGCGCCGCCATTGCCGCGGCCCAGGGAGAATGGTGGGGGGCCGTGCCGTCATTGCCGCGGCCCGGGGAGGAGGGGGGGTGCTCTGCCCCCGCCCTCCACCGCCATGGCGGGAGCAGGGGGTGCTCCGTGCCCGGCCGGCGCCGCGGCAGGAGCGGGGCCGGGGCGAGCGAACCCAGAGGCGGCGGCCAACCCCGAGTGGCAGCGCCGGGCTGGGCCACCTGGCCCCGTCAGCAGCCCCGAGCGGGCTGAGCCTGCACAGCCTTAGTTGAGCCAGTCAACCCCGCCCTGCAGCGGTTCTGTTAGTATTTGGCAACTTTGTTGCACGCGGGTCCTCGCTGCGAACGACAGAGCGGCCTATATTTGGGTGTGGCTTATTTATGGGCAAAAACCGAAATATTTGCCAACACCCAGAGATGCGGCTTATACTCAGTGCGGCTTGTATTTGTGAATTTACTGTACTAATGAGACAAAGTAAACTTGAAATTAGATGGACAGAAATAAGTCCTTCTAGAGTGGTCAACTACATGCACATGTCCTGTCACACTTTCAAGTACGTCAGTGAGCATTTTTACTGTGTCTTTATGTGTCTATTTTTCATGTAGTAGAAACAATAGAAATAACTACATTTTTTTGAGGCTCATTCAAATAATTTTAGTGATGTCCAATAATATATACATCTAAGCTCTTAAAAATCCCCAACTGTTAATCTCACATACATGTTTTATAGCTTCAAATATCTTATTTTAAGTAAACATCAAAGTCTTAATATTCAGAATTATTTTGTTATAGGAAAATACATATAGGAAATATGTAACATATAGGAAATATGTAACAACAGACTGATTGTTTCATGATGTTATTTAGATACCTGAAGTGTAATATGCCTTGTAATTTAGCAAATTATAAAGTAATAACTAAAAAGTAGTATTATGGCAGTCTAAAATGTTTCCTAGTAGAAGTCTTGTAGCGTATTTTTGAATGTGAGAAAGTAGTAATTTTCTAAATTTGTCCCTTCTGATGTAATACTATTTCTTTATATATAATACAATATTTCCCATATTTCATCTCTCTAAAAAGTATATTTTAAAAGAGATTTAGTGTTCAGACACAAATGGTTTTATCTTTGCCTGTATATTGATCTCTTTCAAAGTGTGTCTCAAGGCTGAAATTTTCAGGAAGCCAAAGCGTTATTCTATATTTATCTCCCATAATCAGCAAATAGATGTACCCACTCCTGTGACAGTCTTACCAAAGTCTGTCCTTCAGCCTCCATTTTTTTAAAGTGTTCATACTGAAATGAATGTAACTGAACTATGTGGTGGGAAGTAAAAGCAAAAGAATGCCAGTAGCCCCAACATTTCTTCTTCTAAGAGCTCAGTTCAAAAGTGGCCCCTGCATAAAAAAGCACAATGTTGCCAACAAGGATTGCAAGGCAAGGGTTTCTTTCTTTCTGTATAAAAGTCTTTTCTCAATAGACAAACACTTGATAAATGCCACTGTTTTCCTTGTGGGTAGGATTTATCTCACCCAGAAGAACAAAATGGAGAAAAACAACACGGAAATAAATCCTTTGGCTTTATATCACCATATGAATCACTGACATGATAAATGCAGCAGAATTACTCTGGGCTGTTAGTAGAAAAACTGGTTTCAGCACCCTAGAAAACAGGTATCTGTATATGCATACAACATGTTATGACTTCTTTCAAATGTGGTACCTATAATTTAATGCATTTTTATGTCTTTTTCATTGACGACTGCATCTACTAAGGCTTTTGTTTAGTTTGTTTCTTGGTAACATGTCAGGTGTTAACAGGAATGTGAAGAATGCATGCCTCCTGTGATATATCTCAGGGAAATACATAGGAAAATTCTCATGTTGCTCAAGTCTAGAGTCCTTGGGAGAAGATCACATCCACTAAACTTACTGTCTATACCTTTGGTTTGAATCAGTTGCCCATGACTGGGTCTAGTGCTATTCTAGATTCCTTGCAAATAAATGCCTACCTAACTACAGGTACCTGTGCAGAACATACTGGACTTCTGTGTCATGTTTGCCCATCTCATGCATCCTAAGGGGTACTAAGATGCCTCAGTTTAAATAGCTGGTCTAGCCCCTGTAGTTGGGAGGTATGTTCAATTTGCCTTCAGTACTTTTGTTCTCAGTATTTGGTTCAGTACTTTTTGCATTGGTTTTTATCCAATGCAAATGTATGCATATATTAAAAATATTTAATATTTTTAAAGTAAGTGGAATTTGAAAGGCCTACAAAGAAATTAATTATTTTAATTCATGTAAAGTAATTACTATCAGCAGGGAAGATATAATTACCTGCGTGCATGGGTCAATAAGCTACTGAGGCTGTTAAGTCAAAGTACCTGAGTTAGAGGCTACTGAGTTATTAAGCAAGTTTCCACATGCACTGAATAGGACAAGAAGTCTGGGGAAAATTGTACACTATTATGAGATTAAAATTGCTAACATAACACATACGTGCAAGTGTCAAATTCATATTGTGAAGAAACCTTTATAAGGTGGCTCTAAAGATTAACTTTAAAAAGTCTCTAATACATCTTATATATTTTAAATGTAGTGATATTTGTTTACAGTAGTTTCACGAATACAAGCCGCACGGATTATAAGCCGCACCCCCGGTGCCTCGACAATGTTGCTGTCTTTGTCAATAGATAAGCCGCACCCCGAATATTAGCCGCACTTTCGTTCGTCGCGAGAATCCATGCGCAGCTTTCACAAATTGGCCAATTAGTAACAGGATCGCGGCATAGCGGGCTTTACTGGCTCGGGGCGGGGCCAGGAAGGCTCGGCCCGCTCATGGTTACCGACGGGGCCGGGTAGCCCAGCTCAGCGCCACGGCTCGGCGGGGCTGGCCGGGTGGTGCTGCCGCCGCCGCCGGGCTCGCTGGCCCCCCTCTCCCGTCAGCACCGCCCCGCTGCCGCGTTCCCTAGCCCTGCCGGCGGGCTGCCGCCGCCCGGCTCACCGGCCTCGCCGCGCCGCGTTCCCTAGCCCTGCCGGCGGCCTACCGCCGCCGCCACCCGGCTCGCTGGCCGCGCCGTGTTCCCTAGCCCTGCCGGTGGCCTGCCGCCGCCCGGCTCGCTGGCCGCGCCGCGTTCCCTAGCCATGCCGGTGGCCTGCCGCCGCCGCCACCCGGCTCGCTGGCCGCGCCGTGTTCCCTAGCCCTGCCGGTGGCCTGCCGCCGCCCGGCTCGCTGGCCGCGCCGCGTTCCCTAGCCCTGCCGGCGGGCTGCCGCCGCCACCGCCCGGTTCGGCGGCCGCGCCGCGCCGCGTTCCCTAGCCCTGCCGGCGGCCTGCCGCCGCCCGGCTCGCCGGCCGCGCCGCGCCGCGTTCCCTAGCCCTGCCGGCGGCCTGCCGCTGCCGCCCGCCCGGCTCGGCGGCCGCGCCACGCCGCGTTCCCTAGCCCTGCCGGTGGGCCAGCCACTGCCGCCGCTGGCAGGCATGCTGGCCGCCTCGCCGCTGCCTTCACGTACTCGCCCTGCCGGCGGGCCAGCCACTGCCGCCGCTGGCAGGCATGCCGGCCGCCTCGCCGCTGCCTTCACGTACTCGCCCTGCCGGCGGGCCAGCCGCTGCCGCCGCTGGCAGGCATGCCGGCCGCCTTGCCGCTGCCTTCACGTACTCGCCCTGCCGGCGGGCCAGCCACTGCCGCCGCTGGCAGGCATGCCGGCCGCCTCGCTGCTGCGTTTACGTACTCGCCCTGCCGGCGGGCCAGCCGCTGCCGCCCCTGCCAGGCTCGCCGGCCGCCCCCTCCCGTCTGCACCGCCGCCGCGTTTCCTCGCCCTGGCCGGCACTGCAGGCCCCCGCACCGCCGGGCTCCCCCACACTGCTGGCCCTGATTCTGCTGGGCTTCCCCCGCTGCCAGGCAGCCCCACCCGCCGGCCTTCCTGCTTCTGCCATGCTCCCCTGCACTGCTAGCCCCAGTTCTCCCGGGCTCCCCCGCCCTGCTGGCCCGGGCTCTGCCGCCCCCCCTGCCCCGCCCTGCTGGCTCAGGCTCTGCCGCCCGCCCCCCACACTGCTGGCCCCGCCTCTGCCAGGCTTTCCCACCTCTGCCGGGGCCGGCCAGGCTCCAGCTTGGCTTGGGGCTGCCGCGGGCTCTCACTTCCGTGTTGGCAGCTTTTAGAATTTTGTTAATGTATTAGCCGTCCCGGAATATTGGCCGCACTTCCGGGTTTCCACCAAAATTTTGGTCAAATTGGTGCGGCTTGTATTCGTGAAATTACTGTATATGTAAATAAACCCCCAAAGTATGACAAGAAATATATGCATTCGTTGGCTTCTTGTTACATGCCATGAGCTGGTATCTATTTTATTCTTGACATATGTAGAACTCATAAACTCATACCACAGTGTTATGAATTATTTATTGTGCTGTAATTATTATGGTTGATTTCCCTTCAAAACGTTTTGATTCCTTGGAGGATGGTATGACCCAATAAGGAAATATAAAGGAGTTTAATCTTCCCCTGGTGAAATTCAGAGTGAAGTTTTTTTAAAAATATTATTAGACAAAACTGGAAAATGTCTCTTGAACACCTCACTGTAGCAAAGAAACATACACCAAATACTGAAATGCTTTGTTAGAGCAAAAAAAAAAAGACATTTTGATATTATAACTTTGAGACATTATTCCTTTTAATATCCAGATAATACAATATTCCACATATGCATATGAACCTGACTAATATACCTTAGGGAATCACAATGCTTTTTTAGTAGTTCAAGCACCAGGGAAGTGAAAAACTTCACATTTTTGAGGGAAAAGAAAGAACTTGTCTTAGTGCATTTTAGATGTAAGAGATCATCGGTGGTTTGTGGTTTTTTTAAATGTCATAAATTCTTAAGTGTCAGCTATTTCTTTAAATTTAGTATGTATATATAGTATATATAGTATATATATTGTGTGTGTGTGTGTACACATATATATATAGTATATATTAGTATGTAGTAAATATGTAACATAATTCCTATTATACTCTGCAGAGGATAGTATCCCAATTAATTTTTTTAATAGATGTAAAATATAAAAACTTACTTCTACGTCTTGGCTCAAAATAGATTAATATAGGAGACTAGCAGGCATAATGTGCATTCTGCTTTGAGGAATCTTTGGTCTAGTACCTAAATAATAAAGAAGCTTAACCTTCCAGAGAGGAGTACCCACTCACAGGAGTGAGTTGTAAACTTGGGGAGCCTTGTAAGTACATGATCAGCATTAAAGCCAGATTTCATTTAATGTTGCTGCTCTATGTCTTCCCTCTCACGGATTTCACCAATTGTGTCTTCTGTATGGAATGCCACTTTATTAACTGGTATAACTGGGTTAAATTGTAAAATATTAGTGTTTTAGAATTCTGTAGCAGAAACAGTTGTGCACTCTCTTAGTTTTCTTCTCACATCCTCTTTTTCTGCTCTATGGAAATGAAGAGGGATCCATTGAAAGCCCAAAAAGCCACAGTTGAAGAAGAAAAAGATTTAGATTTAGAAGTTATGGGTACTCATCCTTCTCTGCATATGCATGGGACATTTCTTCTGAATCTTGAAACCACAGTAATTTTGTGGTGTAAGAAACTCATTCCTCAACCATCTCCTTCTTAGATTCTGGTAAATGTGATTGTTGTCCTGTGCTGTATTTTAACCTTTTCTGAATAATGGATTTTGGAAAGGAATTAAATGTAGAGAGTAAAAAGGTGAAGGTGAAAGGAAGAAATAACTACTACAGTAGTCTGTGGTATATCTTCATAATACACAGAGAAAATTACACTTTTCTCTGTAGTTTTAGGGGCTTTGTAAATGTTGCAAACATAATGAAGTGTATTGGTAAGAGAAGTCATATAGGGATACTCCTCATAAAGTTTAATGTTCTACACGTTTAAGTGCTATATATGTGCACAGTTATATAAACCTTTAGATAGTAGGAAAAATACAAGTATTTTATTTATAGTAGCCAGTTCAAAGCTGTCTCAATGCTATGTCATGTTCTGAAAATTGTTGATATTTTGGAAAAAAGGTGTCAGCTTATAAAATGAGTTCTAGGTGAGCACTATTGTTTCATATATTAGACCACAGTAGAAATAGTTTGAGAAGCCACTATATTCAAGCATCATGAATTCCTTTCTTGATAATAGGAAATTGGGCAGGATATAAGAGGTTTACTGCCTCAGTTGAAGGAGATTTTTTGGGTGCTATAGAGTCATGTAATGTATTCAAACCATTGAAATTCCTTGGGCCTTCCTCAAACCTGTATTATGTTCAGTACTTTCCTTGGTCCACAAACAGACAATTCTTGAAAGTAGAGGTTTTTTATTTGCAGCTCTACTTCTCTCACTCCAAGTTCAGAAACCTTATGTCTCATAGGAGATGTCAGTGTGCCGTAGGTGTACTGGTATGCTGGGTGTCAATGCTGTCCAATCCTGCACACGCTTACTGCCTTCCAGATCTCAAGCTGTGTCTGCTTCTGTCGCATGCACTTCTCCTGACTTGGAACGGCAGAGGATCTTGAGAAATACATGGTATCACCAAGGGTTTTGAACCTTTTTGATTGTGACAGAGTTTCTTGGTTAGTTAAATTGTCCCTTACTTTGGGTGATGAGCTCTTGTGGTGTGGGGCTGGTTTTGATTGTGACAGAGTTTCTTGGTTAGTTAAATTGTCCCTTACTTTGGGTGATGAGCTCTTGTGGTGTGGGGCTGGTTTTGTCCTGGACTCTACAATGCACCAAGGCTGTTTGAGTAGGTTACTGAGCATCACTGCATTATGGCAGAAGTAACAGAATTAACTGTGGTAGTAATAGCACGTACTTAAAATCAAGAAAAAATAAGTCTTATGCTTGGGGAAATCTGTAAGCTCAAAATGGGATGAACATTAGCTTTATAGTACAGATATTTTGTTGGTCCAGACAAAATGTCACATGAATTCAGGGAATCGTACAGTAGGGAGGATTTCCCTCACATAAGTGCAGACTTGTTTGATTTTTTAAAATGAAACCAGGGAAAGCACATCCAAATGCTAATATTATATTCTCTTTCTGATTCTGTCTTTATAGCTCCTTTAAGTTCCTAGGTGTTCACTTCCAGTAAAAGCTAGAAGATACAGTAAATTTTGTCCTGTTTTCATGAGAACTCAGCTTCAGGAATATGAAAACTGGTAAGGAAAAGAAGAGATAATGTACCGTCAAGTGTGTTAGTTGTGGCGTAAGTTATGGAAAATATTATACACTAAATTCTACAGTGTATTTCACCATTCAATGTTTATTTTACATAAAAGTCTGAAATTGAGCATCACATAAAATACTGCAATTAAATATTACATTATATAATTATCAAACATTGAACTGAGGTCTATATGCAGTGCTTGTGCAGTATTTTGCTTATCTTTCTGATGGTTCATTTTATTAATGCCTGGGACATTATTTATCTAATTATTTATTAATTTCAAAAGCAGAGTCAGAATAATAATGCAAGTGTGTAAAATATTCAACTAGATTAAGGTAATGATGACTTAGAAAGAAATAATTTGAATCAGTGACAAATGTAAAATAAAAATTTGCATATGTGAGCCCGTGTGTGAGGAAATAATATGAGCAGATGCAGTGCAGCTTACACAATGCACATAACTATTGCGTCTCTGTCTTTGGAAGTGACAGATTTTATCACAATAAGATTAATTTGAATATCTTGTATTTTTAGAATAAATATTGCATAGTGATTCCTGCTGAAATGGTTTCAGTAATATATCTAAAATTTTCTGTATTATAGAGTAATTTTATTTCTATGCTTTATAAACGTATTTCGCCAGAAAGCACGTTCTTGTATATCTCTTTTGTCAAAGGAATATAGGAACGTGTGGGTTCATGCATGAAATACAAAGGTTCAGATATAATTTCTGGATTAAATCCTTCATTTGCCAGATGGATTTTCTGATGCTTGAAAGTTGCAGTAATTTGCATAACATCCTACAAAAGAAATAATTAAAGTAAGGTGCAATATTCCATTTCAGTCTGTATCAGTGAAAATATTATATACTTACTGAATGAAATAGATCATACTATTTCTTCAGTGAAGCAATTATCAGATTCACAGGTGCAGTGAAATCTAATCTAAATAAATATTTTATTTCTTTCATTGCCTACTAAATCAACACAAAAGATTGCAAGTTTCTGTTTCCAAATGTGTATTTTCTTTTACCTTTCCTTGGGCCAGTCCACCACAAAATCAGTAGAGTATGGAACACTGGGTGACGCTCTGCAGAGACCTGACTGGTTTTGTGGTACTGGCTCTCTTCTGATATCCTACTGCTCAACTTAATTTAAAACATTAAACCCAACAATGTTAAATGCCTTCTTGTGTTATTTGTCTGTATAAGTAGTTGCTATATAGGAATTATTCAAACACCAATTCATGAACAAATTGTTCTGCTCACAATAGTTGGTGTATACAATCAAAGGTGGTATATAAATAAATCTCCTTTCAAATGTTGTTTACATTAAGGGAAGAGTTTATAGCAGACTGTTCTCAAGCATTGTTATTGCTTAAATTGTGTTTTCAATGTAGTGAATGTTTTCTTTTAGTTCCCATGCTGAAAAGAACCACTTTCAGTTCTTGTTTAAAGGAAGTTAAAAAAACTCAGATGGAAAACAACAGAGCCATGGAATTCCCTAGTTTCTTGCATCCTTGTCCCTGTGCCTCTGATGTTATTTTAGAATCAAGTAAGAGATACTGAGAACAGAAAATCAGTCTGTCTGATTTGCACAAAACTGGTCAATCATAATTGCAAGTCATACTAGAAAAAACCTACATATGGACTGCTGAAAATTTTTTAAGACTGATTTTGTTTTTAATCCAATTTTGCATGAGAATTTCAGGTATTTGTCACTCTTGGTTAGGG